>NC_092151.1:82388256-82398256 GCF_045791955.1 Oncorhynchus clarkii lewisi | reverse complement strand
GGTATTTGGTTAGCTAGCGAGAACTTAAACAACTTATCTAGTTAGCCAGCCTTACCAGCTCTGCTAGGGTGAGTAAAATGGTCAGAGTGAGGTGTTCTCTCATTTGTGTCTGGAAGTAGCAAGCTAGCCGATTTTAGCCAGTTAGTTTTGGGTGCTTAGTTGGGACATGAATGCGTTGTTTGTCAGGCAAGCTGCAGAAGGACAAGTAGGCTATGATTCCCCCATCTTTTATCAGTGCAATTTTTGATGGCTCAAACTGAAAAAGTTTGAGGGTTTATCGAATGTTCCTTCGTTATATTTTAGCTCATCTTTCTCTGGCTAGCATTAGCGAGAACTTGAATGACTGTTATCCAGTTAGCAAATAGCTTGGGTTTGCAAAATTCACTCTGGCTAACTAAACAAACTAACTAACTAAACATGAATGCGCTCCTAATCAACTGTGCTATTTAGTTTGTTTTTTTCACGTTGTTTGTAACTTATTTTTGTACATAATGTTGCTGCTACCGGGGCAGTGTGTCTATTTGTCAATAACAGCTGGTGCGTGATGTCTAATATTAAAGAAGTCTTGAGGTAATGCTCACCTGAGCTTGAATACCTCATGATAAGCTGTAGACCACACTATTTACCAAGAGAGTTCTCATCTGTATTCTTCGTAGCTGTCTATTTACCACCACAAACAGATGCTGGCACTAAGACGGCAGTCAACGAGCTGTATAAGGCCATAAGCAAACAGGAAAACGCTCATCCAGAAGTGATGCTCCTAGTGGAAAGGGACTTTATTGCAGGGAAAATCAGTTTTTACCTCATTTCTACCTGCATGTCACATGTGCAACCAGAGGGAAAGAAACCTCTAGACCACCTTTACTCCACACACAGTAACGCGTACAAAGCTCTCCCTCGCCCTCCATTTGGCAAATGGATTGAATCATACTACAGCGGCTCTGATGCTCATCGGATGTGGCAGGACTATTATGGACGCGAGCCTACCAGACGAGCTAAATGCCTTTTATGCTCACCTCGAGGAAAGCAACACTGAAGCATGCATGAGAGCACCAGCAATTCCGGACAACTTTGTGATAACGCTCTGGGTAGCTGATGTGAGCAAGACCTTTAAACAGGTCAACATTCACAAAGCCGCTGGGCCAGACATAATGTGTACGCAAAGCATGCATGGACCAAAAGGCAAGTGTCTTTACTGACATTTTCAACCTCTCCCTGACCAAGTCTGTGAAACCTACATGTTTCAAGCAGACCACCATGGTCCCTGTGCCCAAGGAAGCGAAGGTAACCTGGCTAAATGATTACCGCACCATAGCACTCATGTTGGTAGCCATGAAGTGCTTTAAAGGCTGGTCATGGCTCACTCCAATTCGCATACCGCTGCAACAGATCCACAATGACGCAATCTCAATCTCACTCCACACTGCCCTTTCCCACTTGGTCAAAAGGAACACCTATGTGAGAATGCTGTTCATTGACTACAGCTCAGCGTTCAACACCATAGTGCCCACAAAGCTCATCACTAAGCTAAGCACCCTGGGACTAACACCTCCATCTGCAACTGGATCCTGGACTTCCTGACGGGCCGCCCCCAGGTGGTAAAGGTAGGCAACAACACATCTGCCACGCTGATCCTCTACACTGGCGTGCCTCAGGTGTGCGTGCTTAGTCCCCTCCTGTACAACCCTGTTCACCCACGACTGCGTGGCCAAGCACAACTCCAACACCATCATTAAGTTGGATGACAACACAACAGTGGTTGGCCTGATCACCGACAACGATGAGACGGCCTATAGGTAGGTGGTCTCTGACCTGGCAGTGTGGTGCCAGGACAATAACTTCTCCCTCAATGTGAGCAAGACAAAGGAGCTGATTGTGGACTACAGGAAAAGGTGAGCAGAACAGGCCACCCATTAACATTGACGGGCTGTAGCAGATTGGGTCAAGAGTTTCACGTTCCTTGGTGTCCACATCACCAACGATCTATCATTGTCCAAACACACCAAGATTGTCATGAAGAGGGCACGACAACACCTTTTCCCCCTCAGGAGACTGAAAAGATTTGGCGTGGATCCCTAGATCCTTAAGAAGTGCTACAGCTGCACCATCGAGAGCATCCTGACTGGTAGCATCACTGCCTGCTATGGCAACTGCTCGACATCTAACCATAAGATACTACAGAGGGTAATGCGTACGGCCCAGTACATCACTGGGGCCAAGCTTCCTGCCATCCAGGACCTATATACTAGGCGGTGTCAGAGGAAAGGCCAAGAGATTGTCAAAGACACCAGTCTCACAAATTATACTGTTCTCTCTGTTACCGCACGACAAGTGGAGTCTAAGCCCAAAAGGCTCCTTAACAGCTTCTACCCCCAAGCCATAAGACTGCTGAACAATTAATCAAATGGATACCTGAACTATTTACATTGACACCCCCCCTTAATTTGTTTTTACACTACTGCTACTCGCTGTTTATTATCTACTCATTATTTTTTACTTTAGTTTATTTGGTAAATACTTTCTTAACTCTTTCTTGAACTGCGCTGTTGGTTAAGGGCTTGTAGGGTGGAGTAGAAGAGGATAAATGAGGAGTAGAGGAAAAGAGGAGAATATGAGGGAATGGGAGGAGAAGAGGAGGGGATGGGAGGAGTAGAGGAGGGGATGGAAGGAGTAGAGGAGGAGGAGATGAGGAGGAGATGAGGTGATGGGAGGAGTAGAGGGGGAGGAGAGGAGGGGAAAGAAGAAGAGGAGGGGATGGTAGGAGTTGATGAGGATTAGATGAGGGGATGGGAGGAATAGAGGAGGAGGAGAGGAGGGGAAAGAAGGAGTAGAGGAGGGGATGGGAGGAGTAGATGAGGAGGATATGAGGAGTAGAGGAGGGGATGGGAGGAGTAGAGGAGGAGATGAGGAGGAGATGAGGGGATGGGAGGAGTAGAGGAGGAGTAGATGAGGAGGATATGAGGTGATGGGAGGAGTAGAGGAGGAAGAGATGAGGAGGAGATGAGGTGATGGGAGGAGTAGAGGAGGAGGAGATGAGGAGGAGATGAGAGGATGGGAGGAATAGAGGAGGAGGAGAGGAGGGGAAAGAAGGAGTAGAGGAGGAAGAGATGAGGAGATGAGGTGATGGGAGGAGTAGAGGAGGAGGAGATGAGGAGGAGATGAGGTGATGGGAGGAGTAGAGGAGGAGGAGATGAGGAAGATATGAGGTGATGGGAGGAGTAGAGGAGGAGGAGGAGAGGGGAAAGAAGAAGAGGAGGGGGGGGATGGGAGGAGTTGATGAGGATTAGATGAGGAGGAGATGAGGGGATGGGAGGAATAGAGGAGGAGGAGATGAGGGGAAAGAAGGAGTAGAGGAGGGGATGGGAAGAGTAGATGAGGGGAGGGGTGGAAGTCTGTACTGCTGGAGCATCACAAAGAGACAACAATGAGTGATGAGGAGTAAGAATTAATACATTAATCCATTATCTGCTCTGAAAATCTCATCAGCAATGCTTCACAAGGGACACGGTTAAATTTCTCATTGCATCTCTCTCTGATACAGAGTGATACTGGATCTCCAATGCGGTTTTCAAAGCTGATTCAACACAATGTTGCAATGCTTGTATCAAAGGAGCAATACCTCGTGATGACGCAGTTGGAATGTTCGGACATCAGACTACTTGTACCATCTGACAGGTGTAGAGCCCTCTGTTGTAGTCTACCATCTGACAGGTGTAGAGCCCTCTGTTGTAGACTACCATCTGACAGGTGTGGAGCCCTCTGTTGTAGACTACCATCTGACAGGTGTAGAGCCCTCTGTTGTAGACTACCATCTGACAGGTGTGGAGCCCTCTGTTGTAGACTACCATCTGACAGGTGTAGAGCCCTCTGTTGTAGTCTACCATCTGACAGGTGTAGAGCCCTCTGTTGTAGACTACCATCTGACAGGTGTAGAGCCCTCTGTTGTAGTCTACCATCTGACAGGTGTAGAGCCCTCTGTTGTAGACTACCATCTGACAGGTGTAGAGCCCTCTGTTGTAGTCTACCATCTGACAGGTGTGGAACCCTATGTTGTAGACTACCATCTGACAGGTGTAGAACCCTCTGTTGTAGACTACCATCTGACAGGTGTGGAGCCCTCTGTTGTAGACTACCATCTGACAGGTGTGGAGCCCTCTGTTGTAGACTACCATCTGACAGGTGTAGAGCCCTCTATTGTAGTCTACCATCTGACAGGTGTAGAGCCCTCTGTTGTAGACTACCATCTGACAGGTGTAGAGCCCTCTGTTGTAGTCTACCATCTGACAGGTGCAGAGCCCTCTGTTGTAGACTACCATCTGACAGGTGTAGAGCCCTCTGTTGTAGACTACCATCTGACAGGTGTAGAGCCCTCTGTTGTAGTCTACCATCTGACAGGTTATATCCTTCCTGTTTGGCCCTGTCCGGGGGTGTCCTCGGATGGGGCCACAGTGTCTCCTGACCCCTCCTGTCTCAGCCTCCAGTATTTATGCTGCAGTAGTTTATGTGTCGGGGGGCTAGGGTCAGTTTGTTATATCTGGAGTACTTCTCCTGTCCTATTCGGTGTCCTGTGTGAATCTAAGTGTGCGTTCTCTAATTCTCTCCTTCTCTCTTTCTCTCTCTCGGAGGACCTGAGCCCTAGGACCATGCCCCAGGACTACCTGACATGATGACTCCTTGCTGTCCCCAGTCCACCTGGCTGTGCTGCTGCTCCAGTTTCAACTGTTCTGCCTTATTATTATTCGACCATGCTGGTCATTTATGAACATTTGAACATCTTGGCCATGGGCTGTTATAATCTCCACCCGGCACAGCCAGAAGAGGACTGGCCACCCCACATAGCCTGGTTCCTCTCTAGGTTTCTTCCTAGGTTTTGGCCTTTCTAGGGAGTTTTTCCTAGCCACCGTGCTTCTACACCTGCATTGCTTGCTGTTTGGGGTTTTAGGCTGGGTTTCTGTACAGCACTTTGAGATATCAGCTGATGTACGAAGGGCTATATAAATACATTTGATTTGATTTGATTTGACAGGTGTAGAGCCCTCTGTTGTAGTCTACCATCTGACAGGTGTAGAGCCCTCTGTTGTAGTCTACCATCTGACAGGTGTAGAGCCCTCTGTTGTAGTCTACCATCTGACAGGTGTAGAGCCCTCTGTTGTAGACTACCATCTGACAGGTGTAGAGAAAAGTGGTCAGAAGAAGCAGATGCTAAATTACAGGACTGTTTTGCTAGCACAGACTGGAAAATGTTCTGTGATTCCTCCAATGACATTGAGGAGTACACCACATCAGTCATTGGCTTCATCAATAAGTCCCTCAATGACGTCCCCCCCCACAGTGACCGTACGTACATAGCCCAACCGGAAGCCATGGATTACAGGCAACATCCGCACAGAGCTAAAGGGTGGAGCTGCCGCTTTCAAGGAGCGGGACTCTAACCCAGAAGCTTATAAGAAATGTCACTATGCCCTCCGACAAACCATCAAACAGGCAGAGCGTCAATACAGGACTAAGATCGAATATGACTACACCGGCTCTGACGCTCGTCGGATGTGGCAGGCTTGCAAACCATTACAGACTACAAAGGGAAGAACAGCCAAGAGATGCCCAGTGATACGAGCCTACCAGACGAGCCAAACTACTTCTATGCTCGCTTCAAGGCAAATAACACTGAAACATGCATGAGAGCACCAGCTGTTCTGGAAGACTGTGTGATCACGCTCGCCGCAGCCGATGTGAGTAAGATCTACCAGGACATGTACTGCAAACATGCGCTGACCAACTGGCAAGTGTCTTCACTGACATTTTCAACTTCTCCCTGTCTGAGTCTGTAATACCAACATGTTTTAAGCAGACCGCCATAGTGCCTGTGCCAAAGAACACTAAGGTTAACTGCCTAAACGACTACCGAACCATAGCACTCACGTCTGTAGCCTTGAAGTGCTTCGAAAGGCTGGTCATGGCTCACATCAACACCATTATCCCAGATACCCTAGACCCACTCCAATTTGCATACCACCCAAACAGATCTGCAGATGATGCAATCTCTATTGCACTCCACACTGCCCTTTCCCACCTGGATAAAAGGAACACCTAGGTGAGAATGCTATTAATTGACTACAGCTCAGTGTTCAACACCATAGTGCCCTCAAAGCACATCAATAAGCTAAGGACACTGGGACTAAACACCTCCCTCTGCAACTGGATCCTGGACAGGCCGCTCCCAGGTGGTGAGGGTAGGTAACAACACATCCGCCACGCTGATCCTCAACACAGAGGCCCCTCAGGGGTGCGTGCACAGTCCCCCCCTGTACTCCCTGTTCACTCATGACTGCACGGCCAGGCACGACTCCAACACCATCATTACGTTTGCAGGTGACACAACAATGGTAGGCCTGATCACCGACAACGATGAGACAGCCGATAGGGAGGAGGTCAGACAACAACCTCTCTCCCTCAACGTGATCAAGACAAAGGAGATGATTGTGGACTACAGGAAAAAGAGGACCGAGCACGCCCCCATTCTCATCGACGGGGCTGTAGTGGAGCAGGTTGAGAGCTTCAAGTTCCTTGGTGTCAACATCACCAACAAACTAACATGGTCCAAGCAGACCAAGACAGTCAAGAAGAGGGCACGACAAAGCCTATTCCCCCTCAGGAGACTGAAAAGATTTGACAGGTCCTCAAAAGGTTCTACAGCTGCACCATCGAGAGCATCCTGACTGGTTGAATCGCTGCCTGGTATGGCAACTGCTCGGCCTCCGGCCACAAGGCAATACAGAGGGTAGTGCGTACGGCCCAGTAAATCATCCAGGACCTCTATACCAGGTGGTGTCAGAGGAAGGTCCTAAAAGTGGTCAAATACCCCAGCCACGGCAAGCGAAGTCTACGTCCAAGAGGCTTCGAAACAGCTTCTACTCCCAATCCATAAGACTCCTGAACAGCTAATCAAATCGCTACCCAGACTATTTGAATTGCCCCCCCCCCCCCCCACACACACACACACACACACAACCCCCCCCCCCCCCCCCCCCCTTCTTTTACACCGCTGCTACTCTCTGTTATTATCTATTCATAGCCACTTTAATGGCTCTACCTACATGTACATATTACCTCGACTAACCGGCGCCCCCCTGTATATAGTCTCCACATTGACTCTCTACCGGTACCCCCCTGTATATAGTCTCCACATTGACTCTGTACCGGTACCCCCTGTATATAGCCTGGGGCGGCAGGGTAGCCTAGTGGTTAGAGCGTTGGACTAGTTGCGAGTTCAAACCCCCGAGCTGACAAGGTACAAATCTGCCGTTCTGCCCCTGAACAGGCAGAACCCACTGTTCCCAGGCCGTCATTGAAAATAAGAATTGGTTCTTAACTGACTTGCCTGGTTAAATAAAGGTAAAAAAATAAATAAAAATAGCCTCCTCATTGACTCTGTACCGGTACCCCCCTGTGTATAGTCTCCACATTGACTCTGTACCGGTACCCCCTGTATATAGCCTCCACATTGACTCTGTACCGGTACCCCCCTGTGTATAGTCTCCACATTGACTCTGTACCGGTACCCCCTGTGTATAGTCTCCACATTGACTCTGTACCGGTACCCCCCTGTGTATAGTCTCCACATTGACTCTGTACCGGTACCCCCCTGTGTATAGTCTCCACATTGACTCTGTACCGGTACCCCCTGTATATAGTCTCCACATTGACTCTGTACCGGTACCCCCTGTGTATAGTCTCCACATTGACTCTGTACCGGTACCCCCCTGTGTATAGTCTCCACATTGACTCTGTACCGGTACCCCCCTGTGTATAGTCTCCACATTGACTCTGTACCGGTACCCCCTGTATATAGTCTCCACATTGACTCTGTACCGGTACCCCCTGTGTATAGTCTCCACATTGACTCTGTACCGGTACCCCCCTGTGTATAGTCTCCACATTGACTCTGTACCGGTACCCCCTGTATATAGTCTCCACATTGACTCTGTACCGGTACCCCCTGTGTATAGTCTCCACATTGACTCTGTACCGGTACCCCCCTGTGTATAGTCTCCACATTGACTCTGTACCGGTACCCCCTGTATATAGCCTCCACATTGACTCTGTACCGGTACCCCCTGTATATAGTCTCCACATTGACACTGTACCGGTACCCCCTGTGTATAGTCTCCACATTGACTCTGTACCGGTACCCCCTGTATATAGTCTCCACATTGACTCTGTACCGGTACCCCCTGTATATAGCCTCCACATTGACTCTGTACCGGTACCCCCTGTATATAGCCTCCACATTGACTCTGTACCGGTACCCCCTGTATATAGCCTCCACATTGACTCTGTACCGGTACCCCCTGTGTATAGTCTCCACATTGACTCTGTACCGGTACCCCCTGTATATAGTCTCCACATTGACTCTGTACCGGTACCCCCTGTATATAGCCTCCACATTGACTCTGTACCGGTACCCCCTGTATATAGTCTCCACATTGACTCTGTACCGGTACCCCCTGTGTATAGTCTCCACATTGACTCTGTACCGGTACCCCCTGTATATAGTCTCCACATTGACTCTGTACCGGTACCCCCTGTATATAGCCTCCACATTGACTCTGTACCGGTACCCCCTGTATATAGTCTCCACATTGACTCTGTACCGGTACCCCCTGTATATAGCCTCCACATTGACTCTGTACCGGTACCCCCTGTATATAGCCTCCACATTGACTCTGTACCGGTACCCCCTGTATATAGTCTCCACGTTGACTCTGTACCAGTACCCCCTGTGTAAAGTCTCCACATTGACTCTGTACCGTAACACTGTGTATATAGCCTCCACATTGACTCTGTACCAGTACCCCCTGTGTATAGCCTCCACATTGACTCTGTACCGGTACCCCCTGTATATAGCCTCCACATTGACTCTGTACCAGTACCCCCTGTGTATAGCCTCCCCATTGACTCTGTACCAGTACCCCCTGTGTATAGCCTCACCCTTGACTCTGTACCAGTACCCCCTGTACCCCCTGTATGTGACTAGTCTCCACATTGACTCTGTACCCCCCTGTATATAGTCTCGCTATTGTTATTTTACTGCTTCTCTTTAATTACTTGTTACTTTTATTTCTTATTCTTATTCTGTATTTTTTTTTAAACTGCACTGTTGGTTAGGGGCTCGTAAGTAAAAATTTCACTGTAAGGTCTACTACACCTGTTGTAGATCAAATCAAATTTTATTTGTCACATACACATGGTTAGCAGATGTTAATGCGAGTGTAGCGAAATGCTTGTGCTTCTAGTTCCGACAATGCAGTAATAACAAGTATCTAACTAACAATTCCAAAACTACTGTCTTGTACACAGTGTAAGGGGATAAAGAATATGTACATAAGGATATATGAATGAGTGATGGTACAGAGCAGCATAGGCAAGATACAGTAGATGGTATCGAGTACAGTATGTACAAATGAGATGAGTATGTAAACAAAGTGGCATAGTATAAAGTGGCTAGTGATACATGTATTACATAAGGATACAGTCGATGATATAGAGTACAGTATATACGTATGCATATGAGATGAATAATGTAGGGTAAGTAACATTTATATAAGGTAGCATTGTTTAAAGTGGCTAGTGATATATTTACATCATTTCCCATCAATTCCCATTATTAAAGTGGCTGGAGTTGAGTCAGTGTCAGTGTGTTGGCAGCAGCCACTCAGTGTTAGTGGTGGCTGTTTAACAGTCTGATGGCCTGTTCAGTCTCTCGGTCCCAGCTTTGATGCACCTGTACTGACCTCGCCTTCTGGATGATAGCGGGGTGAACAGGCAGTGGCTCGGGTGGTTGATGTCCTTGATGATCTTTATGGCCTTCCTGTGACATCGGGTGGTGTAGGTGTCCTGGAGGGCAGGTAGTTTGCCCCCAGTGATGCGTTGTGCAGACCTCACTACCCTCTGGAGAGCCTTACGATTGAGGGCAGTGCAGTTGCCATACCAGGCGGTGATA
>NC_092151.1:82350756-82383256 GCF_045791955.1 Oncorhynchus clarkii lewisi | reverse complement strand
TATTTCCCTCAGATTACACAGATCCACAAAGAATTAAAAAACAAACCCAATTTTGAAAAACTCCCATATCTACTGGGTGAAATTCCATCACAGCAGCAAGATTTGTGACCTGTTGCCACGAGAAAAGGGCAACCAGTGAAGAACAAACACCATTGTAAATACAACCCATATTTATGCTTATTTATTTTATCTTGTGTCCTTTAACCATTTGTACATTGTTAAAACACTGTATATATATATATATATATATATATATAATATGACATTTGTAATGTCTTTACTGTTTTGAAACCTCTGTATGTGTAATGTTTACTGTTCATTTTTGTTGTTTTTCACTTTATATATTCACTTTGTATGTTGTCTACCTCACTTGCTTTGGCAATGTTAATTAACACATGTTTCCCATTCCAATAAAGCCCTTGAATTGAGAATTGAATTGAGAGAGAGAAAGAGAAAGAGAGAGAGAGAGGTTGAGTTAGACATTTGAAATGTCTTTATTCATTTTGGAACTTTGAGTGTTTTTAAATTTCACTTTTGTTTATTATCAATTTACATATGTTTCCCATGCCAGTAAAGCCCATTAAATTGAATTGATCGATAGAGAGAAGTGTCTTCTACCTAGGTCAAACTACAATACAGATCAAATTAGTGTCCCAGTGTTTCCTGATCAGTGGTCAACCATCCTTTGTGTTCACAGTCCTGTGATGACTATCATGGTTGGACTATTGCAATAGATTGTCATGAAAGCAATTGAAAAAAAAAATAGTTTAACGAACGAGTTGCACCTATTCCTTCATAATGTACTTCCGCAGTCACCAGACGTCTGTCTCCCCTGGTCAACTAGCTGGGTGGATCTCCCCTGGTCAACTAGCTGGGTGGATCTCCCCTAGTCAACTAGCTAGGTGGATCTCCCCTAGTCAACTAGCTGGGTGGATCTCCCCTGGTCAACTAGCTGGGTGGATCTCCCCTGGTCAACTAGCTGGGTGAGTCTCCCCTGGTCAACTAGCTGGGTGGATCTCCCCTGGTCAACTAGCTGGGTGGATCTCCCCTGGTCAACTAGCTGGGTGGATCTCCCCTGGACAACTAGCTCGGTGAGTCTCCCCTGGTCAACTAGCTGGGTGGATCTCCCCTGGTCAACTAGCTGGGTGAATCTCCCCTGGTCAACTAGCTGGGTGGATCTCCCCTGGTCAACTAGCTGGGTGGATCTCCCCTGGTCAACTAGCTGGGTGAGTCTCCCCTGGTCAACTAGCTGGGTGAGTCTCCCCTGGTCAACTAGCTGGGTGGATCTCCCCTGGTCAACTAGCTGGGTGGATCTCCCCTGGTCAACTAGCTGGGTGGATCTCACCTGGTCAACTAGCTGGGTGGATCTCCCCTGGTCAACTAGCTGGGTGGATCTCCCCTGGTCAACTAGCTGGGTGGATCTCCCCTGGTCAACTAGCTGGGTGGATCTCCCCTGGTCAACTAGCTGGGTGGATCTCCCCTGGTCAACTAGCTGGGTGGATCTCCCCTGGTCAACTAGCTGGGTGGGTCTCCCCTAGTCAACTAGCTGGGTGGATCTCCCCTGGTCAACTAGCTGGGTGGATCTCCCCTAGTCAACTAGCTAGGTGGATCTCCCCTAGTCAACTAGCTGGGTGGATCTCCCCTGGTCAACTAGCTGGGTGGATCTCCCCTGGTCAACTAGCTGGGTGGATCTCCCCTGGTCAACTAGCTGGGTGGATCTCCCCTGGTCAACTAGCTGGGTGGATCTCCCCTAGTCAACTAGCTGGGTGGATCTCCCCTGGTCAACTAGCTGGGTGGATCTCCCCTGGTCAACTAGCTGGGTGGATCTCCCCTGGTCAACTAGCTGGGTGGATCTCCCCTGGTCAACTAGCTGGGTGGATCTCCCCTGGTCAACTAGCTGGGTGGATCTCCCCTGGTCAACTACTAGCTGGGTGGATCTCCCCTGGTCAACTAGCTGGGTGGATCTCCCCTGGTCAACTAGCTGGGTGGATCTCCCCTGGTCAACTAGCTGGGTGGATCTCCCCTGGTCAACTAGCTGGGTGGATCTCCCCTGGTCAACTAGCTGGGTGGATCTCCCCTGGTCAACTAGCTGGGTGGATCTCCCCTGGTCAACTAGCTGGGTGGATCTCCCCTGGTCAACTAGCTGGGTGGATCTCCCCTGGTCAACTAGCTGGGTGGATCTCCCCTGGTCAACTAGCTGGGTGGATCTCCCCTGGTCAACTAGCTGGGTGGATCTCCCCTGGTCAACTAGCTGGGTGGATCTCCCCTGGTCAACTAGCTGGGTGGATCTCCCCTGGTCAACTAGCTGGGTGGATCTCCCCTGGTCAACTAGCTGGGTGGATCTCCCCTGGTCAACTAGCTGGGTGGATCTCCCCTGGTCAACTAGCTGGGTGGATCTCCCCTGGTCAACTAGCTGGGTGGATCTCCCCTGGTCAACTAGCTGGGGTGGATCTCCCCTGGTCAACTAGCTGGGTGGATCTCCCCTGGTCAACTAGCTGGGTGGATCTCCCCTGGTCAACTAGCTGGGTGGATCTCCCCTGGTCAACGAGCTGGGTGGATCTCCCCTGGTCAACTAGCTGGGTGGATCTCCCCTGGTCAACAAGCTAGGTGGATCTCCCCTGGTCAACTAGCTGGGTGGATCTCCCCTGGTCAACTAGCTAGGTGGATCTCCCCTGGTCAACTAGCTGGGTGGGTCTCCCCTGGTCAACTAGCTGGGTGAGTCTCCCCTAGTCAACTAGCTGGGTGGATCTCCCCTGGTCAACTAGCTGGGTGGATCTCCCCTGGTCAACAAGCTAGGTGGATCTCCCCTGGTCAACTAGCTGGGTGGATCTCCCCTAGTCAACTAGCTGGGTGGGTCTCCCCTGGTCAACTAGCTGGGTGGATCTCCCCTGGTCAACTAGCTGGGTGGATCTCCCCTGGTCAACTAGCTGGGTGAGTCTCCCCTGGTCAAGAGGCTCATATTGCGATCCAAATATAAGGATCTGACACTCCACTGAAGTCCAAAAAAATAGTCCAGAGGGTTACGGCTACATAGCTAGTGGATACCAGTCAGGTCAACTGTCACTAGCTGAATGAGGTCACTGTTTAGGAGCTCATTAACTCAATAGGATCACGTATTCCATTAAGATCAATAGAAGGTCTTGTCCAAATCACAGTAAACACTGTAATAGCAATCATGTTAGATTTCACGGAGAGGTAGCCTCGTTTTGTACCACCGGTTCAGTAAAGCTGTTTGTGAGAGGTGACATGCTGCTAAAACTTCCTTCTTCCTTTTTGCAATAAATAGCGAAATCATGGGAACAACCTATTTATGCCGTAAACCCTGGATTAAAATGGAGCTGTGTCATTATGCAATGCCCTGAGAGTGCAGCTGCACAAATTGTCCAAGACCAAGAAGATAACCTATTTATAGAGATCTCCATTAGGGCCCAGAACCAATTGAGCCGTAATGGCTCAATCTGTATTCTTAATGGTGATACCCTATTCGTTTGTTCCATTTGGCTCTGCTCTGTACAGGTGCATTAATGAGGTCTGCTGGTTAACAGACCAGTGAACAGTCCCAGGGAAAGCAGACCGACTAGCTTAGAGAATGAACAGGGTCGTGTAGTGGTTCAGTGGTTTCTTAGCGCCCTCTAGTGGCGCTAAGACTAAAGTCAACAAAAGGCCTTTTTAAAATGGAACAGTGAAACACCATTAAAATCTCAGCACACAGAATCAAAATCAACTAACCAGAACAAATTGTGGCTATTTACAGAATTCAGATTGATTAAATAAGAGAAGGCTGTCCAAGAAGGCTATTACTCCTATTCATCTGTGACCGTTGAAGGGGTGTGGGGTGGGGGGGGGCAGGGTGTTATTTTAGCATTATAGCATTATATAAAACAAAACAGGGTTTGTTATTAAAAAAAAACATTTAAAAGCTAAATAGCAAAAACTGCTAGATTTAATATCACTATCATTAAAATCACACACAAAAACAAACAATCCATCTTTTAAAACACAGAAATAATAAAACACAAATCAGCAACATAAAAAAAACCTGCAGTGGAAACATTCACTTGTGTAGTTTTCCACTCCCCTATTACCCTTCAGAGAACTCATCAGCTGACATCGATACACTGTAGAGAGAGAGAGAGAGAGACAGTGTTTTTAATTGAGAAGCAGTAATTATCCTATTGGATGTAGTTAATGAACACAACCAACACGCCATGTTGCCTACAGCTAAACTGGTAATTGAGTTTCTATTTTCTGAGACGGCTGCTCTGGCTCTCCTTGTGACTGTTCTACCCCCCACCACACACACACACAAATGGCACTTTATTCCTAATGCAGTGCACTACTTACCCATAGAGCCCTGGTCAAAAGTAGTGAACTATATAGGGAATAGGGTTCCATAGGGCCCTGGTCAAAGTAGTGAACTATGTAGGGAATAGGGAGCCATTTGGGATGCAGGCATGTGTTGCTGGCCACACAGTGGGCGTATCAAATTGGTTGGGGCCTCTGTGTTGGATGGGGACTGTTGGATCGTGAAAGGCCTGAGTAGGGACCACTGGCACGTTTCCCAAAGCTGGGTGAAGTTAGGTAGTCCCCTAGGTACAGATCTAGGATCAGTTTCCCCCTCCCACAATCCAAAACCTTAACCATTCGTGTGGAAAATGCTAAACTGACCCAAGATCAGTATCTAGTGACAAATTCACCTTACATCTATCCCCTGAGGGTGGCACAGACTGTGCAAGAGGTGTCACCAATCTCATCTTCAGGAGACCATCTTACACAGATCATACTGATAATATTCAAGGCCATTGTTAATAAGAGTCCTATGGTTTGCCTCTTCTATAAACTGTTAAAGGTCAGACTTGTTAAGCTTTATTTCCTATGCCATTGGTGTGAATTTATAGGATGGCTACTGTTTCCATAGTGATTAAATAAGGCTCTCATTACAGTTGAGGTCACATTTCCAGTGCAGCATCCTCTCATTACAGTTGTTGTTCTGTCACATTTCCAGTGCAGCATCCTCTCGTTACAGTTGTTGTTCTGTCCCATTTCCAGTGCAGCATCCTCCCTTACAGTTGTTCTGTCCCATTTCCAGTGCAGCATCCTCCCTTACAGTTGTTCTGTCCCATTTCCAGTGCAGCATCCTCCCTTACAGTTGTTCTGCCACATTTCCAGTGCAGCATTCTCCCTCATTACAGTTGTTGTGCAGCATCCTCCCTCATTACAGTTGTTGTTCTGTCACATTTCCAGTGCAGCATCCTCTTATTAGCTGTTGTTCTGTCCCATTTCCAGTGCAGCATCCTCTTATTAGCTGTTGTTCTGTCACATTTCTAGTGCAGCATCCTCTTATTAGCTGTTGTTCTGTCACATTTCTAGTGCAGCATCCTCTTATTAGCTGTTGTTCTGTCACATTTCTAGTGCAGCATCCTCTTATTAGCTGTTGTTCTGTCCCATTTCCAGTGCAGCATCCTCTTATTAGCTGTTGTTCTGTCACATTTCTAGTGCAGCATCCTCTTATTAGCTGTTGTTCTGTCACATTTCTAGTGCAGCATCCTCTTATTAGCTGTTGTTCTGTCACATTTCTAGTGCAGCATCCTCTTATTAGCTGTTGTTCTGTCACATTTCTAGTGCAGCATCCTCCCTTGTTACAGTTGTTGTTCTGTCACATTTCTAGTGCAGCATCCTCTCTTTAAGCTTATGATTTAGAGTTATTTTACTGACAGCATCACTTCTACAGCACCACAGAGGAAGAGGCACTGACTGACTGTTATTTACTAGCTAGCTTGCTGTTGGATTTTCTTTAAATCATGACGTCAATCTGTTCAAAACAAGTGGTTTTAAAAAATAAAAAGACAATGCCACTTTTTTGACCGGGTCTTCTTCCAGCTTTTAGCAAATCCTTGTTGTAAATTCAACAGTGAAGAGTCAACGTAAAAAGACAGAAAACATTGAGAAGTATCTCTCAGGTAAGTGAGCTAAAGACAAACATGCATTACATATGTCAACATGATGGACGGCTAGGATGAACTTCTCCCAACACAATGGTTTTACAGCTGTATTTTTGTTTTGACCCTTGAACCCTACCATTTTTATTGATGGGATATTGCTTATCAAAACAGGAAAACTTCAACAAAAGGATGTCTTTAATTAACCGAGTGTTTACACTTAAAAACAGAAGACCAGCGGAGACTGTGAAACAGTTCAGTATTTATTTTAAATGTTTTAGGTTGTTTACAATAAGAAATTGATATGAAAAAGAAAAAGCAGTATACTGGCAGAACAGATAATTGTGTCAAATGAATGAGCACAACATTCAGAAAAGGGGAAAATGACATCGGATATCACAAAGTGGCTTAGGAGTCTTGTATAAATATACATCCCAAATTGCACCCTATTCCCTATGTAGTGCACTACTTTTTTTATTTTACCAGGGCCCCATAGGGCAGTGGTGAACAGTAGTGCACTAAACAGGAAATAGGGTGAAATTTGGGAAATAAAAATAATGATATGATGAAGGCACTATCAAGCCTCGGATGCGTTTCTCTTCTTGGCGTAGCTCGCTCCCTAACGAGCGTGACCCCGTTACCAAAAACACTAAAACATTCTTAGGCATAAACCATGTGACTCGACGGTCCCGATTTGCACCTTTCCCCACGGGCCAAACCATGTCTGTACATTTGTACGGTGTATGCAACACGGTGGAAGATATACCGTTGCTTATATACACACCAGACCTTTCTGATCTGCAAACACAAAAAGGGTTAGGGCCAAGGGAGAAGGGTAGAGCGCCATTTGGGACTGGCTGGGGTAAAAATAATAACAACAACAAAAGTCTTGTTTCTGGTCAACGTTGATCACACACACACCCACTGTTGAGTCATAGCGACAAATTGCTGCTGCATTCACACACTAAAACTTTGTGCTAAAGACAAGTTCGTTTACCCGGACAACTCCAACAAACTGATGAATGAAACACGTTTGGAATGTTGTGGTGGTTATTAAAAAAAATGTGAGGAACTTCAGGTCGACAGTACAGAACGGAGATTATTTTATAAAAATCTAGTGGGCTACTAATTAACTAGATGTTAAAAGACACACCGAAAAAAAAGATACAATGCTCACAGAAGTCTTACCAAACATTTTGTCCAGTACATCAGATATGTAGTGTGTAAATACACTGTGTACTGTGGTTTCATGTGTTTACTCTGTAAACTGCTAACAGTGGATCTAAAATATACAAATCGTGGCCAAAAGTTGTGAGAATGACACAATTATTAATTTCCACAAAGTTTGCTGCTTCAGTTGTCTTTAGATATTTTTGTCAGATGTTACTATGCAATACTGAAGTTTAATTACAAGCATTTCATAAGTGTCAAAGACTTCTATTGACACTTACATGAAGTTGATGCAAAGAGTCAATATTTGCAGTGTTGACCCTTCTTTTTCAAGACCTCTGCAATCCACCCTGGCATGCTGTCAATTAATTTCTGGGCCACATCCTGACTGATAGCAGCACATTCTTGCATAATCAATGCTTGGAGTTTGTCAGAATTTGTGGGTTGGTTGTTTGTCCATCAGTCTCTTGAGGATTGACCACAAGTTCTCAATAGGATTAAGGTCTGGGGAGTTTCCTGGCCAGGGACCCCAAATATCAATGTTTTATTCCCCGAGCCACTTAGTTATCACTGTGGCAAGGTGCTCCATCATGCTGGTATAGGCATTGTTCGTCACCAAACTGTTCCTGGATGGTTGGGAGAAGTTGCTCTCGGAGGATGTGTTGTTACCATTCTATATTCATGGCTGTGTTCTTAGGCAAAATTGTGAGTGAGCCCATTCCCTTGGCTGAGAAGCAACCCCACACATGAATGGTCTCAGGATGCTTTACTGTTGGCATGACACAGGACTGATGGTAGCACACACCTGGTCTTCTCCAGACAAGCTTTTTACCGGATGCCCCAAACAATCAGAAAGGGGATTCATCAGAGAAAATGACTTTACCCCAGTCCTCAGCAGTCCAATCCCTGTACCTTTTGCTGAATATCAGTCTGTTACTGATGTTTTTCCTGGAGAGAAGTGGCTTCTTTGCTGCCTTTCTTGACACCAGGCCATCATCCAAAAGTCTTCGCCTCACTGTGCGTGCAGATGCACTCACACCTGCTTGCTGCCATTCCTGAGCAAGCTCTGTACTGGTGGTGCCCCGATCCCACAGCTGAATCAACTTTAGGAGACGGTCCTGGCGCTTGCTGGACTTTCTTGGGCGCCCTGAAGCCTTTTCACAACAATTGAACCGCTCTCCTTGAAGTTCTTGATGATCCGATAAATGGTTGATTTAGGTGCAATCTTACTGGCAGCAATATCCTTGCCTGTGAAGCCTTTTTTGTGCAAAGCAATGATGACGGCACGCGTTTCCTTGCAGGTAACCATGGTTGACAGAGGAAGAACAATGATTCCAAACACCACCCTCCTTTTGAAGCTTCCAGTCTGTTATTCGGACTCAATCAGCATGACGGAGTGATCTCCAGCCTTGTCCTCGTCAACACTCACACCTGTGTTAACGAGAGAATCACTGACATGATGTCAGCTGGTCCTTTTGTGGCAGGGCTGAAATGCAGTGGAAATGTTTTTGGGGGATTCAGTTCATTTGCATGGCAAAGAGGGACTTTGCAATTAATTGCAATTCATCTGATCACTCTTCATAACATTATGGAGTATATGCAAATTGCCATCATACAAACTGAGGCAGCAGAATGAAAATACATGTGTGTCATTCTCAACTTTTGGCCACGACTGTACACACACAATGTAGATGAACAGCCCTTAACACACCGAGCTGAAGCCACCCTTTCCTCCTCGTTAGTACAGTACCTCCCTTTCACAGTCGCCCAGCTTAGGCACGAGCCAGCAAACTGTCCTTCTGACACGAGCCAGCAAACTGTCCTTCTGACACGAGCCAGCAAACTGTCCTTCTGACACGAGCCAGCAAACTGTCCTTCTGACAAGAGCCAGCAAACTGTCCTTCTGACACGAGCCAGCAAACTGTCCTTCTGACACGAGCCAGCAAACTGTCCTTCTGACACGAGCCAGCAAACTGTCCTTCTGACACGAGCCAGCAAACTGTCCTTCTGACACGAGCCAGCAAACTGTCCTTCTGACACGAGCCAGCAAACTGTCCTTCTGACACGAGCCAGCAAACTGTCCTTCTGACACGAGCCAGCAAACTGTCCTTCTGACACGAGCCAGCAAACTGTCCTTCTGACACTTTGATCTGACGTTTTGTACAACAGATCAAACGTCCCAATATCTGACATACTCCTGTTTTCTTTTCAATTGACCTTCTCATATGTTGTTAGATTTTTTTTTTTTTTTACGAAACGTAAAATAGACAATCTTTTGCTAGACGTCGTAAGATGTGGTTGTGGTTGGGCAGCCATTTTGAGTTGGAGCCTGAAGACCACAAGGCAGGTCCCCAGTGGAGGGGGGGGGGGGGGGATTATTGACCTCTGTGTAGATACACGCAGGTCAGATGTTGGATCTGGCTTAAATAACCTTTAGAAGAAGTGACCAGCTACAGAGAAGTACAGGACACCATGTTGGATCTGGCTTCAACAACCTGTAGAAGTGGCCAGCTACAGAGAAGTACAGGACACCATGTTGGATCTGGCTTCAACAACCTGTAGAAGTGGCCAGCTACAGAGAAGTACAGGACACCATGTTGGATCTGGCTTCAATAACCTGTAGAAGAAGTGACCAGCTACAGAGAAGAACAGGACACCATGTTGGATCTGGCTTCAATAACCTGTAGAAGTGGCCAGCTGCAGAGGATTACAGGACACCATGTTGGATTTGAGACCTGTTCAAATACCTTGTAGAAGTCAACAACTACAGTGAAGAACAAGGAACCAATGAAACCAGCACAGTATCCCCCAGACCCAGTACAGCTACACAGTAGGTCCCCATCTACACGTCAGACAGTTATTGTTATGATGGCATTCTGTGACGTGTGTAACAGGGTGAATAATGGTCAGGCTCTGCCGTCTGAACTAACACAGAGAGTAGAGTGTATGTATGACCTCATCAATATCCCCCTGGCCTGATGTTAACCCAGACCTCATCACCATCTCCCCTGATGTTAACCCAGACCTCAACATCCCCCCTGGCCTGATGTTAACCCAGACCTCAACATGATTAACCCAGACCTCAACATCCCCCCTGGCCTGATGTCAACCCAGACCTCATCAACATCCCAAATGGCCTGATGTTAACCCAGACCTCATCAACACATCTACATCCCCCCTGGCCTGATGTTAACCCAGACCTCATCAACATCCCCCCTGGCCTGATGTTAACCCAGACCTCATCAACATCCCCCCTGGCCTGATGTTAACCCAGACCTCATCACCATCTCCCCTGATGTTAACCCAGACCTCAACATCACCCTGGTCTGATGTTAACCCAGACCTCATCAACACATCTACATCCCCCTGGCCTGATGTTAACCCAGACCTCATCAACATCCCCCCTGGCCTGATGTTAACCCAGACCTCATCAACATCCCCCTGGCCTGATGTTAGCCCAGACCTCCACATCCACCTGGCCTGATGTTAACCCACACCTCATCTACATCCCCCTGGCCTGATGTTAACCCAGACCTCATCTATATCCCCCTGGCCTGATGTTAACCCAGACCTCATCAACATCCCCCTGGCCTGATGTTAACCCAGACCTCATCAACATCCACCTGGCCTGATGTTAGCCCAGACCTGCACATCCCCCTGGCCTGATGTTAACCCAGTTCCACCCTAGTTCACTTTGGGGTAGATTTTCTCATAGAAGAAGTTCTGTGCCAGCAGGTAGAGTTCCCCGTCCTTCTCCCGGACGGCGTGGGCTCTGACAAATTGGAACTGCTCCTGGGCAAACTCGTAGAACTCGTTTTCCATCTTCCAAACGTCGGACTGCTGCAGCTTGGCGATGGACTCCTTGGTGGGTGGCTTCTTCTCTGTGGTCTTACGCAGGTGGGACTTCTTACCTGGGAGCACACGGGAACAGGAGAGGATCGGTTAGAGTCTACAGTGGTTCGTCCTTTAAAAGTTATTGCAGCACAGTATTAGTTTATTGTGATTCAAAGCCATGAATGAGTGAGTCACTCAGCTTTATATAGGTGCCGGCTATATGACTGTGCCATCAACTTGACAATATATAACAATATTTGGAGATTATTCCGATTACAAAATCGCTGACTTGTTTTTTTGAAAAGTAAATAAAGGCCAAAACATTTGTGTTTTTATAGAGAGAAACGCTGGGCCAATTGTTCGCCTCCCTATGGGACTCCCAATCACATTCAGATGTGATAAACAACCATTAGAACCTAACTTAGAATTCTCCCCCTACCCTCCATCTTGGCAAGTCTACTGTCCAGCTACCTGTTGAACAGCCGGAACGTTTCCCTAGTCAGCCCCATTATTAGTGCAAAGCCCCTTAAAGTGTTGCTCTGTGCTGCCCAGTGTGGTAGGGTGGGAGTCCACCCTCCTCCTCGGTCTGTCTTCTGTGCGTGGCTCTGCGGCCCTTCCCGTGCCCCCTGCCCTCGTGTCTTGAACCTCGCACGCTTTCAGTGGATACAGCTGGAGAACTGCAAGGCAGTCCCATTGTGCACCACTTGGGAGACATGACCAATATGACCAATATATATGGTCCTGCTAATAAAATGAATAATATTTTGGAGATGAACATGGGGTGAGATATTGTTACTAATTTGTAAATAAAGCCAGTTTGTTATTTATTTATGTTTTTAAAGCGAGAAAAACCACAAAAAAAACCTAGTCATCTCATGGGTCTTCCAGTTGAGGGCGGCACGGGTATTGAACCAGCATCTGTAGCAACACAGCTTGTACTGCTATGCAGTGTCTTAGGCGCTGTACAACGTGACTGGTCGGGAGTGGCCTACAGTACTACAGTAAGAGCAAAATAACCCTAACAAAATAAAATAAAATAATAAAAACATGAACAGTTTAGTAAGTAATACTGAAGTCGTGCACAATTATCAGTTTCTATTGAGGTTTATGCCACCCATTCATTGTCAGTTAGAGACACAGTAGGACCCAAAAGCCTAATCGGTACTCTAACTCCCCCTTGTGGTGGTCTGAAGCAATGAAGTGGTGACGCACGGTACCGTACTAATTGCAAAAACTTTTAGTGGAGCAACCACTATCTATCCAACAGGCTACTCCTTCACTTGGTCTGCCCAAGTGCCCTAAATATAGTAGGTTATTCTGCCCAAGTGTACTAAATGCTGTTACCAGGAAAAGAGCAGAGCGGGGCTGCAGACCAGGGTCGGTCAGAAGGACAAGGCGCCACAGAGACAAGGCTAGAACACTGACAGGGTTTTATCTGCTGAGGCTAAGTGAGAGGAACCAGGATACATGGTGTGCCAGTACAGTACCTGTTTTGTAGAGGCCTGTGGCACCCTTGAAGAAGCGGGGCAGGGCTGCCTCCAGCATCATGATAAAGTCCTCCAGCTCCTCTGTCACGCCGACTAGTAGATATTCATTCAGCAGGTTATACTTGGCCTGATCCAGGGCCCACCTGCTGCCTACATTCCTATAGTACACATACACACCATGGTAATTACAAATAGAAAACTCATTTAATAAGATATATCTGTGGTTTACACACAGTTTAACGACAACAAATGACTTAATCATTACGTTATCAATGTGTTCTGATTACTAACACATTGACCAAAGTCCCCTAGGACCCAGCCGGTGCAATGGGGATAAGTGGGTCAGCGCTGGCAGCCATGTTGGCTCCCACCCAGCACTGGCAGCCATGTTGGCTCCCACCCAGCGCTGGCAGCCATGTTGGTACCCACCAGCACTCTGAGTAGTGTCCGCAGAAGAACGGGATCTGGAGCCAAAGCTTCTCAGAGGCACAGTCAGAACCACCTGCTGACACACACTCATCAAAGGTCTAAAACACACACACACACACACACACACGTCAGAAATAGAGCTTCATATACACTCACTAGGGCGATAAGACATTAAAACAACATTGAAAACCAGTATGTTACTGTGTAACTGTTTGTAAATGTATACAACAATACCTTTTTGTCACCTTGTTTTCTCCTTCGAAGGCCAGGCCTGTAGTCATCTCCAAACCTCAGGAAGTAGTAGTATGATACGAGGCGTTGGATGGGGTCCCGGACCACGTTGATGTAAACGGGTTTACCTCTCACCCCATACCTATCAGAGGGCAAATAGTTAGGAGAATACCTGTACCTAATCACAATAGTTAGGAGAAGACCTGTACCTAATCACAATAGTTAGGAGAAGACCTGTACCTAATCACAATAGTTAGGAGAATACCTGTACCTAATCATAATAGTTAGGAGAATACCTGTACCTAATCACAATAGTTAGGAGAATACCTGTACCTAATCACAATAGTTAGGAGAATACCTGTACCTAATCACAATAGTTAGGAGAATACCTGTACCTAATCACAATAGTTAGGAGAATACCTGTACCTAATCACAATAGTTAGGAGAATACCTGTACCTAATCAGAAGTTAGAATACCTGTACCTAATCACAAGTTAGAAGACCTGTACCTAATCACAATAGTTATGAATATACCTGTATCTAATCACAATAGTTAGGAGAATACCTGTACCTAATCACAAGTTAGACGACCTGTACCTAATCACAATAGTTATGAATATACCTGTACCTAATCACAACAGTTATGAATATACCTGTACCTAATCACAATAGTTAGGAGAATACCTGTACCTAATCACAAGTTAGACGACCTGTACCTAATCACAATAGTTATGAATATACCTGTACCTAATCACAATAGTTAGGAGAATACCTGTACCTAATCACAATAGTTAGGAGAATACCTGTACCTAATCACAATAGTTAAGAATATACCTGTACCTAATCACAATAGTTAGGAGAATACCTGTACCTAATCACAATAGTTAGGAGAAGACCTGTACCTAATCACAATAGTTAGGAGAAGACCTGTACCTAATCACAATAGTTAGGAGAATACCTGTACCTAATCACAATAGTTAGGAGAATACCTGTACCTAATCACAATAGTTAGGAGAATACCTGTACCTAATCACAATAGTTAGGAGAATACCTGTACCTAATCACAATAGTTACGAATATACCTGTACCTAATCACAATAGTTACGAATATACCTGTACCTAATCACAATAGTTAGGAGAAGACCTGTACCTAATCACAATAGTTAGGAGAATACCTGTACCTAATCACAATAGTTAGGAGAATACCTGTACCTAATCACAATAGTTAGGAGAATACCTGTACCTAATCACAATAGTTATGAATATACCTGTACCTAATCACAAGTTAGAAGACCTGTACCTAATCACAAGTTAGAAGACCTGCACCTAATCACAATAGTTATGAATAGACCTGTACCTAATCACAAGTTAGAAGACCTGTACCTAATCACAAGTTAGAAGACCTGCACCTAATCACAAGTTAGAAGACCTGCACCTAATCACAAGTTAGAAGACCTGTACCTAATCACAATAGTTAGGAGAATACCTGTACCTAATCACAATAGTTAGGAATATACCTGTACGTAATCACAAAAGTTAGGAATATACCTGTACGTAATCACAATAGTTAGGAGAATACCTGTACCTAATCACAATAGTTAGGAGAAGACCTGTACCTAATCACAATAGTTAGGAGAATACATGTACCTAATCACAATAGTTAGGAGAATACCTGTACCTAATCACAATAGTTAGGAGAATACCTGTACCTAATCATAATAGTTAGGAGAATACCTGTACCTAATCACAATAGTTATGAATATACCTGTACCTAATCACAATAGTTAGGAGAATACCTGTACCTAATCACAATAGTTAGGAGAATACCTGTACCTAATCACAATAGTTACGAATATACCTGTACCTAATCACAATAGTTACGAATATACCTGTACCTAATCACAATAGTTACAAATATACCTGTACCTAATCACAATAGTTATGAATATACCTGTACCTTATCACAATAGTTAGGAGAATACCTGTACCTAATCACAATAGTTAGGAGAATACCTGTACCTAATCACAATAGTTATGAATATACCTGTACCTAATCACAATAGTTAGGAGAATACCTGTACCTAATCACAATAGTTAGGAGAAGACCTGTACCTAATCACAATAGTTAGGAGAAGACCTGTACCTAATCACAATAGTTAGGAGAATACCTGTACCTAATCACAATAGTTAGGAGAATACCTGTACCTAATCACAATAGTTAGGAGAATACCTGTACCTAATCACAATAGTTAGGAGAATACCTGTACCTAATCACAATAGTTACGAATATACCTGTACCTAATCACAATAGTTACGAATATACCTGTACCTAATCACAATAGTTACAAATATACCTGTACCTAATCACAATAGTTATGAATATACCTGTACCTAATCACAATAGTTAGGAGAATACCTGTACCTAATCACAATAGTTAGGAGAATACCTGTACCTAATCACAATAGTTATGAATATACCTGTACCTAATCACAATAGTTAGGAGAATACCTGTACCTAATCACAATAGTTAGAAGACCTGTACCTAATCACAAGTTAGAAGACCTGTACCTAATCACAATAGTTAGGAGAATACCTGTACCTAATCACAATAGTTATGAATAGACCTGTACCTAATCACAAGTTAGAAGACCTGTACCTAATCACAAGTTAGAAGACCTGCACCTAATCACAAGTTAGAAGACCTGCACCTAATCACAAGTTAGAAGACCTGTACCTAATCACAATAGTTAGGAGAATACCTGTACCTAATCACAATAGTTAGGAATATACCTGTACGTAATCACAAAAGTTAGGAATATACCTGTACGTAATCACAATAGTTAGGAGAATACCTGTACCTAATCACAATAGTTAGGAGAAGACCTGTACCTAATCACAATAGTTAGGAGAATACATGTACCTAATCACAATAGTTAGGAGAATACCTGTACCTAATCACAATAGTTAGGAGAATACCTGTACCTAATCATAATAGTTAGGAGAATACCTGTACCTAATCACAATAGTTATGAATATACCTGTACCTAATCACAATAGTTAGGAGAATACCTGTACCTAATCACAATAGTTATGAATATACCTGTACCTAATCACAATAGTTAGGAGAATACCTGTACCTAATCACAATAGTTAGGAGAATACCTGTACCTAATCACAATAGTTACGAATATACCTGTACCTAATCACAATAGTTACGAATATCCCTGTACCTAATCACAATAGTTATGAATATACCTGTACCTAATCACAATAGTTAGGAGAATACCTGTACCTAATCACAATAGTTATGAATATACCTGTACCTAATCACAATAGTTAGGAGAATACCTGTACCTAATCACAATAGTTAGGAATATACCTGTACGTAATCACAATAGTTACGAATATACCTGTTCCTAATCACAATAGTTACGAATATACCTGTACCTAATCACAATAGTTAGGAGAATACCTGTACCTAATCACAATAGTTAGGATATTACCTGTACCTAATCACAAGAGTTAGGAGAATACCTGTACCTAATCACAATAGTTAGGAGAAGACCTGTACCTAATCACAATAGTTAGGAGAAGACCTGTACCTAATCACAAGTTACGAATATACCTGTACCTAATCACAATAGTTACAAATATACCTGTACCTAATCACAATAGTTATGAATATACCTGTACCTAATCACAAGTTAGAAGACCTGTACCTAATCACAAGTTAGAAGACCTGCACCTAATCACAAGTTAGAAGACCTGTACCTAATCACAATAGTTAGGAATATACCTGTACGTAATCACAATAGTTAGGAGAATACCTGTACCTAATCACAATAGTTAGGAGAAGACCTGTACCTAATCACAATAGTTAGGAGAAGACCTGTACCTAATCACAATAGTTAGGAGAATACCTGTACCTAATCACAATAGTTAGGAGAATACCTGTACCTAATCACAATAGTTAGGAGAATACCTGTACCTAATCACAATAGTTAGGAGAATACCTGTACCTAATCACAATAGTTATGAATATACCTGTACCTAATCACAATAGTTAGGAGAATACCTGTACCTAATCACAATAGTTACGAATATACCTGTACCTAATCACAATAGTTACGAATATACCTGTACCTAATCACAATAGTTACAAATATACCTGTACCTAATCACAATAGTTATGAATATACCTGTACCTAATCACAATAGTTAGGAGAATACCTGTACCTAATCACAATAGTTATGAATATACCTGTACCTAATCACAATAGTTAGGAGAATACCTGTACCTAATCACAAGTTAGAAGACCTGTACCTAATCACAATAGTTATGAATATACCTGTACCTAATCACAAGTTAGAAGACCTGTACCTAATCACAATAGTTATGAATATACCTGTACCTAATCACAATAGTTAGGAGAATACCTGTACCTAATCACAATAGTTAGGAGAATACCTGTACCTAATCACAATAGTTAGGAGAATACCTGTACCTAATCACAAGTTAGAAGACCTGTACCTAATCACAAGTTAGAAGACCTGTACCTAATCACAATAGTTAGGAGAATACCTGTACCTAATCACAATAGTTATGAATAGAATTGTACCTAATCACAAGTTAGAAGACCTGTACCTAATCACAATAGTTAGGAATATACCTGTACCTAATCACAATAGTTAGGAATATACCTGTACGTAATCACAATAGTTAGGAGAATACCTGTACCTAATCACAATAGTTATGAATAGACCTGTACCTAATCACAAGTTAGAAGACCTGTACCTAATCACAAGTTAGAAGACCTGTACCTAATCACAATAGTAAGGAATATACCTGTACCTAATCACAATAGTTAGGAATATACCTGTACGTAATCACAATAGTTAGGAATATACCTGTACCTAATCACAATAGTTACGAATATACCTGTTCCTAATCACAATAGTTAGGAGAATACCTGTACCTAATCACAATAGTTAGGAGAATACCTGTACCTAATCACAATAGTTAGGAGAATACCTGTACCTAATCACAATAGTTAGGAGAAGACCTGTACCTAATCACAATAGTTAGGAGAAGACCTGTACCTAATCACAAGTTACGAATATACCTGTACCTAATCACAATAGTTACAAATATACCTGTACCTAATCACAATAGTTATGAATATACCTGTACCTAATCACAATAGTTAGGAGAAGACCTGTACCTAATCACAATAGTTAGGAGAAGACCTGTACCTAATCACAATAGTTAGGAGAAGGCCTGTACCTAATCACAAGTTAGAAGACCTGTACCTAATCACAAGTTAGAAGACCTGCACCTAATCACAAGTTAGAAGACCTGTACCTAATCATAATAGTTAGGAATATACCTGTACGTAATCACAATAGTTAGGAATATACCTGTACGTAATCACAAAAGTTAGGAATATACCTGTACCTAATCACAATAGTTAGGAATATACCTGTACGTAATCACAATAGTTATGAATATACCTGTACCTAATCACAATAGTTAGGAGAATACCTGTACCTAATCACAATAGTTAGGAGAATACCTGTACCTAATCACAATAGTTAGGAGAATACCTGTACCCATTCACAATAGTTAGGAGAATACCTGTACCTAATCACAATAGTTACGAATATACCTGTACCTAATCACAATAGTTACGAATATACCTGTACCTAATCACAATAGTTACGAATATACCTGTACCTAATCACAATAGTTAGAAGACCTGTACCTAATCACAATAGTTACGAATATACCTGTACCTAATCACAATAGTTATGAATATACCTGTACCTAATCACAATAGTTACAAATATACCTGTACCTAATCACAAGTTACGAATATACCTGTACCTAATCACAATAGTTAGGAGAATACCTGTACCTAATCACAATAGTTATGAATATACCTGTACCTAATCACAAAAGTTAGGAGAATACCTGTACCTAATCACAAGTTAGAAGACCTGTACCTAATCACAATAGTTATGAATATACCTGTACCTAATCAGAAGTTAGAAGACCTGTACCTAATCACAATAGTTATGAATATACCTGTACCTAATCACAATAGTTAGGAGAATACCTGTACCTAATCACAATAGTTAGGAGAATACCTGTACCTAATCACAATAGTTAGGAGAATACCTGTACCTAATCACAATAGTTAGGAGAAGACCTGTACCTAATCACAAGTTAGAAGACCTGTACCTAATCACAAGTTAGAAGACCTGTACCTAATCACAAGTTAGAAGACCTGTACCTAATCACAAGTTAGAAGACCTGTACCTAATCACAAGTTAGAAGACCTGTACCTAATCACAAGTTAGAAGACCTGTACCTAATCACAATAGTTAGGAATATACCTGTACCTAATCACAATAGTTAGGAGAATACCTGTACCTAATCACAATAGTTAGGAGAATACCTGTACCTAATCACAATAGTTATGAATATACCTGTACCTAATCACAATAGTTAGGAGAATACCTGTACCTAATCACAATAGTTATGAATATACCTGTACATAATCACAAGTTAGAAGACCTGTACCTAATCACAATAGTTAGGAGAATACCTGTACCTAATCACAATAGTTAGGAGAATACCTGTACCTAATCACAATAGTTAGGAGAATACCTGTACCTAATCACAATAGTTAGGAGAAGACCTGTACCTAATCACAATAGTTAGGAGAAGACCTGTACCTAATCACAAGTTACGAATATACCTGTACCTAATCACAATAGTTACAAATATACCTGTACCTAATCACAATAGTTATGAATATACCTGTACCTAATCAGAAGTTAGAAGACCTGTACCTAATCACAATAGTTAGGAGAATACCTGTACCTAATCACAATAGTTAGGAGAATGCCTGTACCTAATCACAATAGTTATGAATATACCTGTACCTAATCACAATAGTTAGGAGAATACCTGTACCTAATCACAATAGTTAGGAGAATACCTGTACCTAATCACAATAGTTACGAATATACCTGTACCTAATCACAATAGTTACGAATATCCCTGTACCTAATCACAATAGTTATGAATATACCTGTACCTAATCACAATAGTTAGGAGAATACCTGTACCTAATCACAATAGTTATGAATATACCTGTACCTAATCACAATAGTTAGGAGAATACCTGTACCTAATCACAATAGTTAGGAATATACCTGTACCTAATCACAATAGTTGGGAGTATACCTGTACCTAATCACAATAGTTAGGAGAATACCTGTACCTAATCACAATAGTTAGGAGAATACCTGTACCTAATCACAATAGTTAGGAATTTACCTGTACGTAATCACAATAGTTAGGAGAATACCTGTACCTAATCACAATAGTTAGGAGTATACCTGTACCTAATCACAAGTTAGAAGACCTGTACCTAATCACAAGTTAGAAGACCTGTACCTAATCACAATAGTTAGGAATATACCTGTACCTAATCACAATAGTTAGGAATATACCTGTACGTAATCACAATAGTTACGAATATACCTGTTCCTAATCACAATAGTTACGAATATACCTGTAGCTAATCACAATAGTTACGAATATACCTGTACCTAATCACAATAGTTAGGAGATTACCTGTACCTAATCACAATAGTTAGGAGAATACCTGTACCTAATCACAATAGTTAGGAGAAGACCTGTACCTAATCACAAGTTAGAAGACCTGTACCTAATCACAATAGTTATGAATATACCTGTACCTAATCACAATAGTTAGGAGAAGACCTGTACCTAATCACAAGTTAGAAGACCTGTACCTAATCACAAGTTAGAAGACCTGTACCTAATCACAATAGTTAGAAGACCTGTACCTAATCACAATAGTTAGGAATATACCTGTACGTAATCACAATAGTTAGGAATATACCTGTACCTAATCACAATAGTTAGGAATATACCTGTACCTAATCACAATAGTTAGGAGAATACCTGTACCTAATCACAAGTTATGAATATACCTGTACCTAATCACAATAGTTAGGAGAATACCTGTACCTAATCACAAAAGTTAGGAGAATACCTGTACCTAATCACAATAGTTAGGAGAAGACCTGTACCTAATCACAAGTTACAAATATACCTGTACCTAATCACAATAGTTACAAATATACCTGTACCTAATCACAATAGTTAGGAGAAGACCTGTCCCAAATCACAATAGTTAGGAGAATACCTGTACCTAATCACAATAGTTAGGAGAATACCTGTACCTAATCACAATAGTTAGGAGAATACCTGTACCTAATCACAATAGTTAGGAGAATGCCTGTACCTAATCACAATAGTTAGGAGAATACCTGTACCTAATCACAATAGTTAGGAGAATACCTGTACCTAATCACAATAGTTAGGAGAATACCTGTACCTAATCACAATAGTTAGGAGAATACCTGTACCTAATCACAATAGTTAGGAATATACCTGTACCTAATCACAATAGTTAGGAGAATACCTGTACCTAATCACAATAGTTAGGAGAATACCTGTACCTAATCACAATAGTTAGGAGAATACCTGTACCTAATCACAATAGTTAGGAGAATGCCTGTACCTAATCACAATAGTTGGGAGTATACCTGTACCTAATCACAATAGTTAGGAGTATATAGTGCATTCGGAAAGTAATAAGATCGCTACACTTTTCCCACATTTTGTTACGTTACAGCCTTATTCTAAAAATGATTAAATAGTTTTTTCCCCCTCATAAATCTACACACAATACTCCATAATGACAAAGCAAATGAAATGTTTGAAAATGTATAAAAAATAAAAACTGAAATATCACATTTACATAAGTATTCAGACCCTTTCCTCAGTACTTTGTTGAAGCACCTTTGGCACCGATTACAGCCTTGAGTCTTCTTGGGTATGACGCTACAAGCTTGGCACACCTGTATTTGGGGAGTTTCTCCCATTCTTCTCTGCAGATCCTCTCAAGCTCTGCCAGGTTGGATGGGGAGCATCGCTGCACAGCTGTTCTCCATTAACAATGTCTACACTGTATTTCTGATTAATTTGGTGTTATTTTAACTAGACAAAACATGTGCTTTTCTTTCAAAAACAAGAACATTTCTAAGTGACCCCAAACGTTACAGTGGTGTACCTGTCCCTAATGACAACAGTTAGGGGAACACCTAATGACAACAGTTAGGGGAACACCTAATGACAACAGTTAGGGGAACACCTAATGACAACAGTTAGGGGAACACCTAATGACAACAGTTAGGGGAACACCTCATCAACAGTTAGGGGAACACCTAATGACAACAGTTAGGGGAACACCTCATCAACAGTTAGGGGAACACCTAATGACAACAGTTAGGGGAACACCTCATCACAACAGTTAGGGGAACACCTCATCACAACAGTTAGGGGAACACCTCATCACAACAGTTAGGGGAACACCTAATGACAACAGTTAGGGGAACACCTCATCAACAGTTAGAAGTGAACACCTCATCACAACAGTTAGAAGTGAACTGCTAAAAGAATAGCTGAACTTCTTTGGAGCTTTTGATTCACGCCCAATGCATTTCACAAATACAGGACTAGTTCCACTTTCAGCCACATGGTGGCAGCAGCCGTTTTGAGAAAATGAAGAGCAAAGATGAATCCCACAGTAGGAGAATTATACAAGCGATTAGAGCAGTAAAAAAAAAAAAAGTCTACATCAGTAACTAAATAAATAAAAGCACAAAGTCAAGACCTTGTTCCTCTGTCATATAAAATGTGTTTGTTACTCATCTGGATATCGTTTAAGTAAAGAATGTTGTGGAGAGTTTTACTTGGAGAAGTCGAGGAAAGCCACATGTCCGTGGTAGAACCCAGGTTTCATCGCTCTCCAGGACGTCACGTTTCGGACAAAGCGCACCTGGAAGCACAAATCAAGAGTCCTAAATCACACAAGCTGATTAGTTTGTTATCCATGTCGTCTATGCATGTCTGACACAGACACGAGGACAAGTACATTAGAGTGGCAGGGTAGCCTAGTGGTTTAGAGCATTGGACTTGTAACTGAAAAGGTTGTAAGATTGAATCCCCCGAGCTGACAAGGTAAAAATCTGTCGTTCTGCCCCCCTGAACAAGGCAGTTAACCCACCATTCCTAGGCCGTCATTGTGAATAAGAATTTGTTCTTAACTGACTTGCCTAGTTTAATAAAAAGGTTTAAAAAAAACACAAAAAAAACACACAACTTCCTTCCTGTCCCCATTAACATCTTCTTCTTTAAACTGAAAGGTTTTGTTAACGTTCCCATTTTCTTATTTTGGGGTAACACTCTTATCCAAACAGATAAGTTTAAAAAGAACATCAAAGATCACATTTATATGTGAGAGAGATTGGATTTATGTGCAATCCACACTACAGTCCCTTGTGGCTACGAGTTTCTCTCATCTAAGTGACATTTAACAATGCTCAGATTCTCCCCACCCATGTCGTATCGTCTGCACAGGGAAGAGACCGCTGTGAGAACAGACAGGTTATTACCTTGGCAGAGCAGAGGAGCGGACTGAACTAACACCATCACGGCTCTAGCCAGAGGCTCCAAGGCATTCCTTCTGCTCGTTCTCCGTGTTCTCAACAGGAGTCACAGTGACAGTCAGGAATACAAATGCACACAGTCAGACTAAACACGTCAGGGCTGTGGAGGACGCAGTCAGACTAAACACGTCAGGGCTGTGGAGTCAGGGCTGTGGAGGACACAGCCAGACCAGACTAAACACGTCAGGGCTGTGGAGGACACAGCCAGACCAGACTAAACACGTCAGGGCTGTGGAGGACACAGCCAGACCAGACTAAACGCGTCAGGGCTGTGGAGGACACAGCCAGACCAGACTAAACACGTCAGGGCTGTGGAGGACACAGCCAGACCAGACTAAACACGTCAGGGCTGTGGAGGACACAGCCAGACCAGACTAAACACGTCAGGGCTGTGGAGGACACAGCTAGACCAGACTAAACGCGTCAGGGCTGTGGAGGACACAGCCAGACCAGACTAAACGCGTCAGGGCTGTGGAGGACACAGCCAGACCAGACTAAACACGTCAGGGCTGTGGAGGACACAGCCAGACCAGACTAAACACGTCAGGGCTGTGGAGGACACAGCCAGACCAGACTAAACACGTCAGGGCTGTGGAGGACACAGCCAGACCAGACTAAACACGTCAGGGCTGTGGAGGACACAGCCAGACTGTTTCTCTGACCAGGTGCTTGATGAGGCAATACAAGGGTCAATAAGTGCCGGAGGGCTAAGGAGACAGATTTGTATTCAGGTTTCCCCAACAAATCCTTAAATGAGTACTGTCGTGGCTCCTAGAAAATTATCTTTTTGAAATGTATTCAAAAAGATGTCTGAAGTACATGCCGAATTCCTTCCAAATCAGGCTGACATCACTCCTACTTAATACCTCCTGTTTCTAAATGCTGGTGGATGCGCCTCGTTGTAGGAGTGTTTATAAAGTGGCAGGTGTGTTTATAAAGTGGCAGGTGTGTTTATAAAGTGGCAGGTGTCAGCCATGTCCTCACCTGGTCTTGTAAGGACATGACAGGATTGTTCTTGGTGGTGTTGATGTGCAAAACGTGGAAGTGGTTCTTTCCACAAAGGTCGTAGGCGATGTTGGTGAACGACGTGCTCGCCGTCTTGGGCACTCTGTTATATATGATAACCACGTCCTCTGCCTCAGCCAGCGGCGGCGTGTCCCGTACGCCATCTTGGGTGTGGCGCTGCTCCACCTCCCTCACCTCGTGTCTGGCGATGGTACGCTCTTATAGGAGGGAGACAAGAGGATGGTCAAGGTTCACGCTCAGAAAATGTTTATTGTGCCAACATTAGGCAATGGTCGCTAGCAATGATCTGGTTTCACAATAAATAGGGGCTTCTGGGGGAATAAATGATGAAGACAGAGCGTACTGCTGGATAGACTGGAGTGTCACAGTGTACCAGCAGAGGGAGCAGGGGAGGCCTCAGGACGTGGACACAATAGCCTTCCATCTTCTATGACAAGTGCCTCCAGATAAGCAGGCTATAGTCAATTACTTGGCCCAGTGTTTTTCACTGAAGGTGTGATAGAGAGGGGTCATAGAGAGAGTGGATAGAGAGAGGGGGGATAGAGAGAGTGGGGAATAGAGAGAGTGGGATAGAGAGAGGGGTTGAGGGTGGATAGAGAGAGGGGGGGGATAGAGAGGGTGAAGGACAGGCATGTTTTAACAACGACAACAGACGGGACTGATCACACGTTCCGCTGATGGCTAGCCCCTGTACAAACTAAAACGATGTAATTACACAAAGCTGGTAATTGAGCCATCCTTCGTCTACAGTAGATAGATGCCCACTGGTGCATAAAATAACTAGGTTCCATTATCGATCACAGCTTCCCAAGGCACCATGCATCAACCTGGGAGCCGCCTGGATGTGAAGCTAGTCTCTCTGTTAAAAAGCTGTCTAAGACCAAGGTCTCCATCATCCTGTAACAGAGGATGTTTCAGTTCGCACAACAGCCGTCTGAGACCTGAGGGTCTAAACTATTTCTGTATCACTAGCTGGTCATGGTAGCAAAATCAGTCCGAGGGTAGGAGGGCTGAAAAACTGCTACATCAAAAATAACTACTCTCTCTCTATCACATTGTAAGATAGATCATACTGGGTCATGATGCAAGCAGGCAGTCTGAATACACAGCAGAAGGCTCAGAAGTTCAGAAACTGCTACATCAAAAAAGAGCTGCCGCTGTCTAGTCTGTCTGTCCTCCACAGTCCCAAGTCCCCAGGCACCGTTCAGGCTCAACTCAGCTCCTGGCTCCCACTCTGCTTGTTTGCATACTCACTGATGCACTACTCAAACTGCACTACTCTCTCAAAAACAGCACTAAACGATGCCCTGTACTACTCTCCAAACTGCACTACTCTCTCCAAACTGCACTACACACTGCCCTACTCTCTCCAAACTGCACTAATCTCCAAACTGCACTACTCTCTCCAAACTGCACTACTCTCCACACTGCACTACTCTCTCCACACTGCACTAATCTCCAAACTGCACTACACACTGCCCTACTCTCTCCAAACTGCACTAATCTCCAAACTGCACTACACACTGCCCTACTCTCCCCAAACTGCACTACACACAGCACTACTCTCCCCAAACTGCACTACACACAGCACTACTCTCCCCAAACTGCACTACACACAGCACTACTCTCCCCAAACTGCACTACACACAGCACTTCTCTCCCCAAACTGCACTACACACAGCACTACTCTCCCCAAACTGCACTACACACAGCACTACTCTCCCCAAACTGCACTACTCTCCCCAAACTGCACTACACACAGCACTGCTCTCCCCAAACTGCACTACACACAGCACTACTCTCCCCAAACTGCACTACACACAGCACTACTCTCCCCAAACTGCACTACTCTCCCCAAACTGCACTACTCTCCCCAAACTGCACTACTCTCCCCAAACTGCACTACTCTCCCCAAACTGCACTACTCTCCCCAAACTGCACTACTCTCCCCAAACTGCACTACTCTCCCCAAACTGCACTACTCTCCCCAAACTGCACCACTCTCCCCAAACTGCACCACTCTCCCCAAACTGCACTACACACAGCACTACTCTCCCCAAACTGCACCACTCTCCCCAAACTGCACCACTCTCCCCAAACTGCACCACTCTCCCCAAGCTGCACCACTCTCCCCAAGCTGCACCACTCTCCCCAAGCTGCACCACTCTCCCCAAGCTGCACCACTCTCCCCAAACTGCACCACTCTCCCCAAACTGCACCACTCTCCCCAAACTGCACTACACACAGCACTACTCTCCAAACTGAACTACACACAGCACTACTCTCCAAACTGCACTACACACAGCACTACTCTCTCCAAACTGCACTACTATCTGCATGCAGGCATTTAGAAGAACTGTTCTGTACTCTGAAAATCAAAAAGGAGGTGTGGGGGGGGGGGGGGGGGGGGGCTCATCAGGCCAGCGAGCAGAGCACCGCACGTCTTCGCTCGTTAGCGTGGCTTAATTATCTAAAACAACCTGCCCCTTCGCAACACACAAACCTGTTTCCAGGTGATTAAACCTTTGATGAAAACATTTAAAGAGAGGAGGCATAATTACAAGTGAAGTTTGTTTCTATTGTCGCAGTCTGACGGAAGTTAATTACAGGTATGGCCTTGTCAGTGTGTGCGCAGTGTTTCTCCTAGGATTTTTTTTTTTCAGCATCGTTGGCAAGTGTGTTCGGGGTACTTCCGTTGCTGCTGCAGTTTCAGAGGACTGGCATCCTGCCGGCATCCTGTCTTCTGCTGGCGGGCCTCTGTTAGGGTAATTTCACCAATTCAGTGCCTTTTGAGAAGTGGAACTTGGTCAACAAAAAAAGAACGTTTGATTTGATCTCATTTTAACATTGTGAGAGCAATGTTCAACTTCATTTAAACATGGTTTCCCATCTCAAGATGTTAAATAAAATTAGTATAGTTAGTGCCTATTACGGGACATTTAAAATAGTATAGTTAGTGCCTATTACGGGACATTTAAAATAGTAGAGTAAGTCTGCCCCTCATGCGGTGTCGTTGTTTTGGATTGCCTACTGGAAATAGCTCCATTGTCCTGGGTGCTAGTCCGAACACAGGATCCGCTTCAGGAAAGTCGTATTCCTGGTTGTAATGTTGGTAAGCTGACATTACTCTTATATCCAAAAGTTCTTCTCGACTGTATGTAACAAGACTTAAGACTTCAATGTAAGAAAAAATACATTTAAAACATTTTTAAAATACTGCAGTTTCCTAAGAACTCGAAGAGAGGCGACTATCTCTGTCGGCATCATGCTGTTGATCCAGAAGACGATCACCAGTGCTCCAGAACACAAACACCAGTGTTCCAGAACACAAACACCAGTGTTCCAGAACACAAACACCAGTGTTCCAGAACACAAACACCAGTGTTCCAGAACACAAACACCAGTGTTCCAGAACACAAACACCAGTGTTCCAGAACACAAACACCAGTGTTCCAGAACACAAACACCAGTGTTCCAGAACACAAACACCAGTGTTCCAGAACACAAACACCAGTGCTCCAGAAAACAAACACCAGTGCTCTAGAACACAAACACCAGTGCTTAATCTACTTAGGTGTGAGAGCTGCTTTAGAATTAGTCTCTCAGTCTCCACACTAGAGGTCGACCGATTATGATTTTTCAACACCGATACCGATTATTGGAGGACCAAAAAAAAAGCAGATACTGATTAAAATCAGACAACTTTTTAAAATGTATTTATTTGTAATAATGACAATTACAACAATACTGAATGAACACTTATTTTAACTTAACATAATACATTAATAAAATCAATTTAGCCTCAAATAAATAATGAAACATTTACAATGTGGTTTAAATAATGCAAAAACAAAGTGTTGGAGAAGTAAGAAATTTTAGGTTTGTATTTTTCTATCTCATATACCTTTGACTATTGGATGTTCTTATAGGCACTTTAGTATTGCCAGTGTAACAGTATAGCTTCCGGTCCCTCTACTCGCCCCTACCTGGGCTCGAACCAGGGACACATCGACAACAGCCACCCTCGAAGCATCCTTACCCATCGCTCCATAAAAGCCGCGGCCCTTGTAGAGCAAAGGGGAACAACTACGTCAAGGTCTCAGAGCGAGTGACATCACCGATTGAAACACTATTAGCGCACACCCCGCTAACTAGCTAGCCATTTCACATCAGTTACACCAGCCTAATCTCGGGAGTTGATGGGCTTGAAGTCATAAACAGCTCAATGCTTGAAGCACAGCAAAGAGCTGCTGAATGAATGTTTACGAGCCTGCTGGTGCCTACCATCGCTCAGTCAGACTGCTCTATCAAATATCAAATCATAGACTTAATTATAACATAATAACACACAGAAATACGAGCCTTAGGTCATTGATATGGTCAAATCCGGAAACTTTCATTTCGAAAACAAAACATTTATTATTTCAGTGAAATACGGAACCGTTCCGTATTTAAATATTGCTGTTACATTGTACAACCTACAATGCTATGTCATAATTATGTACAATTCTAGCAAATTAATTACGGTCTTTGTTAGGAATAAAATGGACTTCACACATTTCACAACGAGCCAGGCGGCCCAAACTGCTGCAAATACCCTGACTGTTGCACAGAACGCAAGAGAAGTGACAATTTCCATAGTTAAAAGAAATTCATGTTAGCAGGCAATATTAAATATGCAGGTTTAAAAATATATACTTGTGTATTGATTTTAAAGAAAGGCGTTGATGTTTATGATTAAGGTACATTGGTGCAACAACAGTGCTTTTTCGCGAAAGCGCTTGTTAAATCACCCGTTTGTCGAAGTAGGCTGTGATTCGATGATAAATTAACAGGCACTGCATCGATTATATGCAACGCAGGACACGCTAGATAAACTAGTAATATGATCAACCATGTGTAGTTAACTAGTGATTATGTTAAGATTGTTTTTTTATAAGACAAGTTTAATGCTAGCTAGCACCTTACCGTGGCTCCTTGCTGCACTCGCATAACAGGTAGTCAGCCTGCCACGCAGTCTCCTCGTGGAGTGCAATGTAAGGCAGGTGGTTAGAGTGTTGGACTAGTAACCAGAAGGTTGCAAGATCGAATCCCCGAGCTGACAAGGTACAAATCTGTCGTTCTGCCCCTGAACAAGGCAGTTAACCCACTGTTCCCAGGCTGTCATTGAAAATAAGAACGTGTTCTTAACTGACTTGCCTAGTTAAATAAAAAAGGTACATAAAAGAGAGTTGAGAGAGCTGAGAGTGTAAATGTGCCCCGCCCAGGACGCATGCTCTGCTCTTTTAACATCCAAAGTAAATGAAGAAAATAGCCAAGCATTCCATGATCAGGAGTGGGGGTACATATGACAGAGAACAAATGTGAAGGAAGGAACATTGCTTTACTTTACTGTGACAGTAATGGAGAGAGGAATCCTGGTTAAAATAAGTCTGAACTCTTAAGTGAAGACAAATCATAGTGACTGTATCATGTAGTGCAAAATAGTACAACATGATCCAAGAACAGTGGGTATTAAGGGGGAAGCTCAACCATTCGGAACCCTGTATGAAGACAGTGACAACAAGGTAAGCAATCGCAGGCCTACCTAGGGTGGAGCAATAGCACCTAGCCTGACAAACGCATCTCAGGCCTACCTAGGGTGGAGCAATAGCACCTAGCCTGACAAACGCATCTCAGGCCTACCTAGGGTGGAGCAATAGCACCTAGCCTGACAAACGCATCTCAGGCCTACCTAGGGTGGAGCAATAGCACCTAGCCTGACAAACGCCGACACTGATATACGACCATCTATTCCAGAGATGGTTTCTATTATCATATCGTTACATCATCTCACCTCAGCAGTACAGAGTAACCCCCCCCCCAGTCCTAAAATGGCAGCCCACAGGGCTCTGGTCAACAATAGAGCACTATATAGGAAATAGGGGGTGATTTGTACTGCAACCCATAGTGATGGCCACACTGTCACAGTCAGTCAGCTTCCCAGCAGACACTGCACACATCTTCCCCTAAGCAAAAGCTTGTGGTACCCTGCTGTGGAGTCCAGCTGTCGATCCACCTCTTTCACTTAAAAAAAAAAAATGTTAAAACTTAAGTCAACTTTAGCCACTACAACATTTCAAATATGGATACATTTCTCCAGCTATTAGAACATGGAGTATTGTACTTGCAAGTACAGAACAAGTCTCATAAATCTCCATCATCAAAAGTCTAGCCAATATCATCCTGCTTTAAGAAAAATAAAAATAAAAAAATCGCACTCAAGGAAAACAAACAGTTCCTATAGGTACTCCACCTGATACTGGCCCCAAGGTAGATATTCCTATAGGTACTCCACCTGATACTGGCCCCAAGGTAGATATTCCTATAGGTACTCCACCTGATACTGGCCCCAAGGTAGATATTCCTATAGGTACTCCACCTGATACTGGCCCCAAGGTAGATATTCCTATAGGTACTCCACCTGATACTGGCCCCAAGGTAGATATTCCTATAGGTACTCCACCTGATACTGGCCCCAAGGTAGATATTCCTATAGGTACTCTGCCTGATACTGGCCCCAAGGTAGATATTCCTATAGGTACTCCGCCTGATACTGGCCCCAAGGTAGATATTCCTATAGGTACTCCACCTGATACTGGCCCCAAGGTAGATATTCCTATAGGTACTCCACCTGATACTGGCCCCAAGGTAGATATTCCTATAGGTACTCCACCTGATACTGGCCCCAAGGTAGATATTCCTATAGGTACTCCGCCTGATACTGGCCCCAAGGTAGATATTCCTATAGGTACTCCGCCTGATACTGGCCCCAAGGTAGATATTCCTATAGGTACTCCGCCTGATACTGGCCCCAAGGTAGATATTCCTATAGGTACTCCGCCTGATACTGGCCCCAAGGTAGATATTCCTATAGGTACTCCGCCTGATACTGGCCCCAAGGTAGATATTCCTATAGGTACTCCACCTGATACTGGCCCCAAGGTAGATATTCCTATAGGTACTCCACCTGATACTGGCCCCAAGGTAGATATTCCTATAGGTACTCCACCTGATACTGGCCCCAAGGTAGATATTCCTATAGGTACTCCACCTGATACTGGCCCCAAGGTAGATATTCCTATAGGTACTCCACCTGATACTGGCCCCAAGGTAGATATTCCTATAGGTACTCCACCTGATACTGGCCCCAAGGTAGATATTCCTATAGGTACTCCACCTGATACTGGCCCCAAGGTAGATATTCCTATAGGTACTCCACCTGATACTGGCCCCAAGGTAGATATTCCTATAGGTACTCCACCTGATACTGGCCCCAAGGTAGATATTCCTATAGGTACTCCACCTGATACTGGCCCCAAGGTAGATATTCCTATAGGTACTCCACCTGATACTGGCCCCAAGGTAGATATTCCTATAGGTACTCCACCTGATACTGGCCCCAAGGTAGATATTCCTATAGGTACTCCACCTGATACTGGCCCCAAGGTAGATATTCCTATAGGTACTCCACCTGATACTGGCCCCAAGGTAGATATTCCTATAAGTACTCCACCTGATACTGGCCCCAAGGTAGATATTCCTATAGGTACTCCACCTGATACTGGCCCCAAGGTAGATATTCCTATAGGTACTCCACCTGATACTGGCCCCAAGGTAGATATTCCTATAGGTACTCCACCTGATACTGGCCCCAAGGTAGATATTCCTATAGGTACTCCACCTGATACTGGCCCCAAGGTAGATATTCCTATAGGTACTCCACCTGATAC
>NC_092151.1:81519038-81642942 GCF_045791955.1 Oncorhynchus clarkii lewisi | reverse complement strand
AGACCCCCTGGCAAAACAATTCGTCCTTGAGGCTGATTTTATGCTATCATACCCAATGATAGCACCCACTGCTAAGCCACATTGTTCCACGGAACACCCTGCAGCAGCAGGAATCTTTACCCCATGCCGCCGACTAAGTTTTTCAAACTCCAAACCTCCACGAGTGGCCATTGCAACCAGACCCTCCCGCCTGTTGCGCACTTGAGATAAACAACCTCAAATATCCCACCACCCCTATACATGCTTAGTGATAGTGAGACAATATAACCTTAAAGAGAGATAGGGAGAGGGAGAGGGAGAGAGAGGGAGAGCGAGAGAGAGAGAGAGAGAGAGAGAGAGAGAAGAGGGAGAGAAAGAGAGAGAGAGATAGGGAGAAAGAGAGAGAGCGAGGGAGGGAGAGATGGAGTCCCAGGGTAAAAGATAGATGTGATGATACATAAAGGATGAAAGAGTGGGAGAGAATGGGATCGATAAAAAAATATGAGTTTCACAGAAATTAGAGTGGGCTTCATACTGGTGGTTGATTTGACAAAAAAACAGGACCCATTATGGTTAAATGAGGTTCATACCAATGTCATCCATAAGAATTATGTTTTTCATTGTGAGAGTGGAGAGAGGGAGAGAGAGAACGTGAGGAGGGAGAGAGGGAAAGAGGGAGAGAGGGAGAGAGAGAGAGAAAGAAGAGGGGGGACAGAGAGAGGAGATGGAGAGAGAGAGAGAGACAGAGAGAGAGAGGAGATGGAGAGAGAGAGCAAGAAGAGGGTGAGACAGAGAGAGGAGATGGAGAGAGAAGGAGATAGAGAAAGAGAGAGAGAGAGAGAGAGAGAGAGAGAGAAGAGGGTGAGACAGAGAGAGAGGAGATGGAGAGAGAGAGAGAGTGAGAAGAGGGTGGGAGAGAGAGAGAGAGAGAGAGAGAGAGAGAGAGAGAGAGAGAGAGAGAGGGTGAGTGAGAGGAGATGGAGAGAGAGAGAGAGTGAGAAGAGGGTGGGAGAGAGAGAGAGAGAGAGAGAGAGAGAGAGAGAGAGAGAGAAGAGGGTGAGAGAGAGGAGATGGAGAGAGAGAGTGAGAGATAAAAAAGCCTTTGACTCAATTTGGCATGAGGGTCGATGGAAAGTGGTGTTGGGGAAAAACATGCAACATTATAAAATGGATGTACACAAACAACAAGTGTGCGGTTAAAATTGGCAAAAAACACAAACATTTCTTTCCACGGGGCCGTGGGGTGAAACAGGGATGCTGCCACAAAAAACTATACATAGCTCAGCCTAACATCAGCACCATAGGTAACTTCCACAAAGCTGTGAACGATCTGAGAAACAAGGCAAGAAGGTAATTCTATGCCATCAAAAGGAACATAAAATTTGACTTACCAATTGGGATCTGGCAAAAAATACTTGAATAAGTTATAGAACCCATTGTCCTTTATGGATGTGAGGTTTGGGGTCCGCTCACCAACCAAAAATTCACAAAATGGGACAAACACGAAATTGAGAATCTGCATGCAGAATTCTGCAAAAATATCCTCTGTGTACAGCATAAAACACCAAATAATGCATGCAGTGCAGAATTAGACCGATACCCGCTAATTAACAAAATCCAGAAAAGAGCTATTCAATTCTACAACCACCTAAAAGGAAGTGATTTACAACAGTGGTAGGCCTGATCACCGACAACGACGACACAGCCAGGTCAGAGACCAACAAACTAGAATGGTCCAAACACACCAAGACAGTCTTGAAGAGGGCATGACAAAGCCTATTCCCCCTCAGGAAACTAAAAGATTTAGCATGGGTCCTGAGATCCTCAAAAGGTTCTACAGCTACAACATCGAAAGAATCCTGACCGGTTGCATCACTGCCTGGTACGACAATTGCTCGGCCTCCGACCGCAAGACACTACAGAGGGGAGTGCGTACGGCCCAGTACATCACTGGGGCAAAGCTGCCTGCCATCCAGGACCTCTACACCAGGCGGTGTCAGAGGAAGGCCTTGAAAATTGTAAAAGACCCCAGCCAACCCAGTCATAGACTGTTCTCTCTACTACCACATGGCAAGCGGTACCAGAGTGCCAAATCTAGGACGAAAAGGCTTCTCAACAGTTTTTACCCCCAAGCCATAAGACTCCTGAACAGGTAATCAAATGGCTACCTGGACTATTTGCATTGTATGCCCCCCCAACCCCTCTTTTACGCTGCTGCTACTCTCTGTTTATCAAATATGTATAGTCACTTTAACTATACATTCATGTACATACTAACTCAATTGGGCCGACCAGCCAGTGCTCCCGCACAGTGGCTAACCGGGATATCTGCATTGTGTCCCACCCACCACCCGCCAACCCCTCTTTTACGCTACTGCTACTCTCTGTTCATCATATATGCATAGTCACTTTAACCATATCTACATGTGCATACTACCTCAATCAGCTTGACTAACCGGTGTCTGTATGTAGCCTCACTACTTTTATAGCCTCGCTACTGTATATAGCCTGTCTTTTTACTGTTGTTTTATTTCTTTACTTACCTATTGTTTACCTAATACCTTTTTTGCGCTATTGGTTAGAGTCTATAAGTAAGCATTTCACTGTAAGGTCCACACCTGTTCTTTTTGGCGCACGTGACAAATAAACTTTAATTTGATTTGATTCCCAAACCTTCCATAACAAAGCCATCACCTCCAGAGAGATGAACCTTGAGAAGAGTCCCCACAGAGCCCCAAGACAGCAACACATTTAGATCCAACTAAATCATGAGAAAACAAAAAGAGAATTACTTGACACATTGGAAAGAATTAACAAAAAAAAATGAGAAAACTAGAATGCTATTTGGCCCTAAACAGAATACCTGATTACTGTGACTGACCCAAAATTAAGGAAAGCTTTGACTGTGTACAGACTCAGTGAGCATAGCCTTGCTATTGAGAAAGGCCGCCGTAGGCAGACCTGGCTCTCAAGAGAAGACAGGCTATGTACACACTGCCCACAAAATGAGGTGGAAAGTGAGCTTCCTAACCTCCTGCCAAATATATGACCATATTAGAGACACGTATTTCCCTCAGATTACACAGATCAACAACAAACCCAATTTTGAATAACTCCCATGTCTACTGGGTGAAATACCACAATGTGCCATCACAGCAGCAAGATTTGTGACCTGTTGCCACAAGAAAAGGGCAACCAGTGAAGAACAAACACTACTGTAAATACAACCCATATTTCTGTATGTTTATTTCCCTTTTGTACTTTCACCATTTGTACATCGTGAGTGTAATGTTTACTGCTATTTTTATTGTTTATTTCACTTTTGTTTATTATCTTCTGCACTTGCTTTGGCAATGTTAACACATGTTTCCAATGCCAATACAGCCCTTGAACTGAAATGAGAGAGAGAGAGGGAGAAGAGGGAGAGAGAGCGAGTGAGAGAGAGAGAGAAGAGGGAGCGAGATAGAGATAGAGATAGAGATAGAGGGGGAGAGGTAGAGGGAGCGAGAAGGAGAAGAGGAGGGTGAGCGAGGGGGTGAGAGAGGGGGAGAGATAGGGAGAAGAGGGAGCGAGAGAGAGAGAGAGAGAGAGAGAGAGAGAGAGAGAGAGAGAGAGGGGAGGGGAGGCAGAGTGAGAGACAGAGAGGTAGAGAGAGGCGGAGAGAGGCAGTGTGAGAGACAGAGAGGTAGAGAGAGGCGGAGTGAGAGGCGGAGATGTGGATTGAGGCAAAGTTAGTGAGAGATGTGGATAGAGGCAGAGTGAGAGACAGAGAGGTGGATAGAGGCAGAGTGAGAGAGAGAGGCAGAGTGAGAGAGAGAGAGAGAGAGAGAGAGAGGTGGAGAGAGGCAGAGTGAGCGATAAAGAGGTGGAGAGAGGCAGAGTGAGAGATGGAGATGTGGATAGAGGCAGAATGAGAGAGAGAGGCAGAGTGAGAGACAGGTGGAGAGAGGCAGAGTGAGAGAGAGAGAGAGAGAGAAAGAGAGAGAGAGAGAGAGAGAGAGAGAGATAGAGAGGTTGATAGAGGCAGAGTGAGAGACAGATAGGTTGATAGAGGTAGAGTGAGAGGAAGACGGACCTAGAAAAGGTCTATAGAGAAAGTGGAGTAAAGAGACACATATAGGAATGGAAGAGAGAGATGGAGAGAGAGGATGGTACATGATAATGACAGCTAAAGAGCTTTTCTGCTCTACATTAGTCCGAGAGAGCTTAGTTTGCAGTTTAAGAGCAGGATCAGCACTTGCGTATGGCCGGCGGATGTGTATCTGAGAGGGTGTTTATTTGTGTGTGTTTGTGTGTGTGTGTGTGTTTCTGTGTGTGCGTGTGTGTGGCACGAGGGCTGCTGCTGCCAAAGGTCCATTTAAGAGATACTCGTTATTAACAGCCAAGTGACACAACAAGGAGAGCCAGAACAGCTTCAAAAACAACATCCCTAACCCACTGCCATCGCCTCCCAGGGCATCCAAACCCCTTGGATTCCAGCCAGGTCACCCCTGATATAATTCAGTCTGCATTAGCAGACATTAGATGTCTGAGGAAGTTAAACAGGTTGCGAAATGTTGCAAGTTCAAATCCAACGATAGAAAGTTGTTTTTGAGATTTTTGTTTTAAGCCTATCCTAAACCTTAACACTTACCTCAACCATTTTGAGTTAAATCCTAAATATAACCCTAACCTTAAAAAGTCAGACTTAGTGCCTAAATGTAACCTTAAACGCTTTGAAATTAGATGTATGGAACAACTTTGAAATCTGACGTTTCAGAAACATGGATGAACGTCTAATTCTGACGTGAGACTGTGAGAGTGTGTTGATTCAGTACACTAACCCTTCATCTGTGGGTACCTCTCTCTACGTAGGTCTACGAACTTTTGTGCTACTGAATTTTTGCAACACGACACAAACCGAGCTCCGTTCACGTAGACTGTGAAATCACTGTGGAGAGCCCTTTCGACTCAGTGTAGAGAGGAGAGTGTGTGATGGCTAAGCAGTGTGTTCTTGAACACAGTTCTGCTTACAGATCAGTTTGCATGCAAGATGCTAAACATATTAGTGTTGTATTTCACACTGTTCTTGGCTGAAATCTGACACATGTGATTCCATGACTAAGTTTCCTCACTCCACAGTAAATTCTCAGATTCTGGAAATATTTTATGCCATGATATATTGTTGATCACTAAATTTACACCATGTTGAATTCTGAATTTTATTCTTCATGCGTTTACACAAAGTTATTTAGGCTCTCTTCACCTGTGGAATGAACTTTGATGTAGTTTTAGACCATAAAGAAGAGAGAGGAGACAAGTACAACATCCGGGTTGGAGACCTCTGTAAACCCTGCTACTCTACTACAGTCATTACAGTATATTATCCTGTTCTATCAGTAAACTCTCAAGGAGAACTAACAACCAGCAGAGACTTTCACTCCATGCACCTGACCCTGTTGTGAGGGCAGATGCTCAAGGACAATTAAAAAAAAACTTGTTTAGCCCAAAAGCAGCTTTTAAACCCAAGCCAGTCGGGGTCTAAACAAGAACAAACTTCAACAGACCTCTCCTTATTTAAACTGCCCCTAAACACAGTTGTTGGCACCGCCTGCTAGTCTGCCACTATTCATTGGCACAGCAAGCACATAGCCATTACCGCACGGTCCAGAAATAGTTGGTAACACTTTACTTGACACCTAGTCACATAACACATTATGACACGATCATAGCATATGTCATAACAGCTGGCATTTGTCATAACCTGTCATAATATGGTCAAAACACTGTCATGACCCATGACCCTCTTATGTAGGTGTCATAACCAGACATAAAATATAGCAATATCTGTCACAACAGGTGTAAATATATATATATATATATTTTATGGCTGGTTATGACACCTACATAAGAGTGTTAAAACCCACATTTATTCAAATGTATTTTTTGCCTGAGAAACAAGTTTCCTTTTGTTTGAAAGTTTGTTTCTTAAGTCCTTTGTTATTGTTGTAATGATTTCTTTACAGTCATGTTTTTTTCCCATTATATTCTAAATAACGTGCATGAAATACACTTTACGACACTGTCAAAAAGCATTATAACCATCCTGTGTCACTTTACTTGGACTAAGAAAATACACTTTATGACACTGTCAAGAAGCATTATAACCATCCTGTGTCACTTTACTTGGACTAAGAAAATACACTTTATGACACTGTCAAGAAGCATTATAACCATCCTGTGTCACTTTACTTGGACTAAGAAAATACACTTTACGACACTGTCAAGAAGCATTATAACAATCCTGTGTCACTTTACTTGGACTAAGAAAATATACTTTATGCCACTGTCAAGAAGCATTATGTCATCAGCAACAAAGCATTGGGTTAGGCGCATGTCTGACATCATTTAATATGGTATATTTCAGAAAAATGTCATATAACATATTCATACTGTTGACAAGTATGCTATAGCGGAATGGAATGTCTTGCCTTCTGTGGTAGGTTATGTGGGTTTTTGACACTCTTATGTAGATGTCATAACCAGCCTTAAAGTAATGCAATATATGTCACAACAGGTTTAAATATATGTGTCATGACAGTGTTTTGACCATATTAGTGACGTAGAGCTCTAAGGCAGTGCATCTCAGTGCTAGAGGCATCACTACAGACCCTGGTTCGATTCCAGGCTGTATCACAACCGGCCGTGATTGGGAGTCCCATAGTGCGGCGCACAATTGGCCCACCGTCGTCCGGGTTTGGGTTCGGCAGGGGTAGGCCGTCATTGTAAATAAGAATTTGTTCTTAACTGACTTGCCTAGTTAAATAAAAAATAATATTATTAATATTAAAAAATAAAAAATAATATTATGTCATGTTATGACATATTAAGACATGGTTATGACCGTGTCATAACATGTTATGATGCTGGGTGTCAAGGGAAGTGTTACCAAATAGTCATTCACTTTGCTGTTCATGAAAGTACTCTAACACTGCTAATGAGGTTGGCCATGATTATAAACTGTTACTGATTGTGATGGTAGGCTATGCAAGATTATTGTCTATTAATAACTATGGTCCCAAACTGCTGACCCTGTGTCTCAGTGAGTGGCAGTCAATTCCCCCATGCTGACTCTGATCAATTGCAACGATCACTTTTACACTTGAATACTCTTGAGTCCTTAAAGGGTTCTTCAGCTGTCCCCATAGGATAACCCTTTGGAGAACACTTTCAGGCTCCATGTAGAACCCTCTGTGTAAAGTGTTCTATAGTACATGGAACCAAAAAGGGTTCTACATGGAACTGAAAGGAGTGTATAGTTGAGGAAAGCTTGAGCATCAATTAAGTTATTGTGTTATAGTCACATTCATCCCAGATATAGGTACTGTATGAAAACCCCCCAACTCACTCCACTGATCTCATGTGCTCTCCCTCTACACCTCAGGCCTGATAGGATTGGACAGACTGGGCAGCAGCAGCACCCTTTGGTTCCCTTGGTGTAAATATCCAGACAAACTGGGTTTGAGCCAAGTCTGCTGTCTGCCTGCCCGATCCCTCCTCTTCTCTCCTCAACCATTTCTCCCACTGCGCCCGTCATCACGTCTAAGATCACTATTCGGAATCAAATCAAATGTTAATTGTCACATGCGCTGAATACAACACCTTACAGTAAAATGCTTATTTACAAGCCCCTAACCAATAATGCAGTTTTAAGAAAATACATAAACAACGTAAGAGATAAAAATAACAAATTATTAAAGAGCAGCAGTAAAATAACAATAGCCTGCTCCATCAGTGCTCAGACTGTCTCTCAATAGGCTGAGATCCTTGACTGAGGGCTTGTAGGCCTGTTGTAAGGCAGGTCCTCACCAGACATCACCGGCAACAATGTCGCCTATGGGCACAAACCCACCGTCGCTGGACCAGACAGGACTGGCAAAAAGTGCTCTTCACTGACAAGTCACAGTTTTGTCTCACCAGGGGTGATGGTCAGATTCGCATTTATCATCGAAGGAATGAGCGTTACACTGAGGCCTGTACTCTGGAGCGGGATCGATTTGGAGGTGGAGGGTCCGTCATGGTCTGGGGCGGTGTGTCACAGCATCATCAGACTGAACTTGTTGTCATTGCAGGCAATCTCAATGCTGTGCGTTACAGGGAAGACATCCTCCTCCCTCATGTGGTACCCTTCCTGCAGGCTCATCCTGACATGAGCCTCCAGCATGACAATGCCACCAGCTATATTGTTCGTTCTGTGCGTGATTTCCTGCAAGACAGGAATGTCAGTGTTCTGCCATGGCTAGCGAAGAGCCCGGATCTCAATCCCATTGAGCACGTCTGGGACCTGTTGGATCGGAGGGTGAGGGCTAGGGCCATTCCCCCCCAGAACTGTCCGGGAACTTGCAGGTGCCTTGGTGGAAGGGTGGGGTAACATCTCATAGCAAGAACTGGCAAATCTGGTGCAGTTCACGAGGAGGAGATGCACTGCAGTACTTAAAGCAGCTGGTGGCCACAACCAGATACTGACTGTTACTTTTGATTTTAACCCCCTTTGTTCAGCGACACATTAATCAATTTCTGTTAGTCACATGTCTGGGAAACTTGTTCAGTTTATGTCTCAGTTGTTGAATCTTGTTATGTTCATACAAATATTTACACATGTTAAGTTTGCTGAAAATAAATGCAGTTGACAGTGAGAGGATATTTTTATGTTGTTGTTGAGTTTAGGTAGATCATCACTCGTTGAACCAGGGGATTCGTTTTTTTCTGAAATCACCTGCAGCAGCACAGGGTGTGTGAACAACCATCTTATTGAATCAGATACTGATTAAAAGCAATGTGCATGGTTCATTAGGGTTATTTTGTAATCTCTCTTCATTTATATGTAGGTGAAGTGGAGGCTGGGCATTCAGACAACGGTCCTTGCAAATCCCAAATTCTTGGGACATCCATACCCCATTGAAATTTACATTTAAAATGGTTAAGGTTAGGGTTAGGGTTGGGTAAGGGTTATGGTTATGGATAAGATTAAGATAAGGGTAGGGGTTAAGGTTAGGTTTTAGGGTAGGGATGTCCCAAGGATCCCAGATAGCACTAACCTTCAGGTAACACAGTCAGGGTCCTTAAACCATTGTACTGTGAGACGTGGGAGCTATTGGAGAGAATATGAATAGGATCATGTTTATATATTACAATAACTATGTGCAGTGAAGACGCGAATGCCAATGTAGCAGGCTCTAAGAGATTTCATCAGCATTGAACGGCAGAATAATAATAAACCATAAGCAGTCTATTTAGCCTCATACTCAACAGTACATTAAGTATCTCTTCCACTTTCTCTCTCTCGTTCTCTTTTTAAATATATTTCTTTCTCTCTCTCTCTCTTTCTCTCTCTCTTTCTCTCTCTCTCCCCTTTTGTCTTTGTGGTGTGGGACTGTGTAACCTTCACTGCAAATTGAAGAGGATTTGGCACACCTCCAGCCCCCATACTTTTTAATAAATAAAGCACCAGCATGACTAAATCAAAGCCCACTCTAATTTCTTCATCCCTCTAATGACAGGGCCCATTTCACCTCTTTATGGTTACATGTTAGCCTGTCCCTCTCATTGCCCTTCTTCTCCTCTCCATCTCTCCATCTCTATGTCCATCTCCAGCCCCCAACTCTACTCAACCACCAACATAAGTACAGCCTACTCAACCCATCTAACCTATTCACAGTCATGTCACTGTATCTCCCCCAGCCGCCAACTCAACAACCAAAAGGACTAAAAGCCCACTTTAATTTACGTGAAACCTCAGGAGCCTTCATCTATCTCCAACATGTCAGAAATGTACATCTAGAGACACTGAAAAAAACACTTATTACACATAATAATTATATATAGGTATCTACTTTCAAAACTAATGCAAACCGCTCCCAGCCCTCAACTCAAGTCAACCAACATTTCCAGCCTAAAGCCCACTGTAATTTATCAGACATCACAGAGGCCTTCTTCACTCTATATTTCCAACATGTCTTTCAACATGGAGGGGCTAAGAGGCACTTTTGGCTAATGTACATTGCAGATAGTATAGTCCACTGATTACACATAATAACTGTAGGTAGCTAGCTACCTTCAGAATCAAGCAAAAAATAACAGCCCCCAGCACCCAACTCAACTCAACCAACAAAAATCAGAGTCAGAGGCCTCCAGCAATCTCCAATCTCCAACTTGTCTTTCAATATGTAGAGGCTAAGAGGTTTTCAGGCCTTCGTTGTAAATACAAATTTGTTCTTTATTGATTCGCCTGGATAAATAAAGGTTAAATAAATATAAAAAAGGTACTTTTGGTTATTGTAGTTACGACGGAGGGATAGGAGGAAAGCATTTGTTTGATTGGATGATAATCCGCCATAGTCAGAGTGAAGGACTATCCTGCTATATTTAAGCCCTATTCCAGAATATGATATAGCTTTACTCACAGGGGGTGAGGGGGATAAACGCTGAGGTGGGAGAGAAAGCTGCCGGCCCTCATGCGTATGGGACCTGGACCTTCTCCATGGGGAAGCTGTGATCAGGGGTGGGGGGCAAGTGTCACATCTGCTTTGAGATGTAACGTACGGTTCTGTCAGGAGACAATAGTGCACGGAAGGCCACCTCCAGCTTTTTATACCGACTAATATTGGACCAGGTCTCTCTTGAAAAAGAGATTCTCAGTAGAAAAAGAGAACTCAAGATGAGACTAGACTGGATAAATAAAGGTTCATATTATGGATGGGGTGGTGTCAGTGATCCAGTCAGCTTATCAAAGGTCAGAGTAGGTGTTTCAATAAAGCTGTACATGTAAGTTAGACCTGGATTTGGCAACCCACTCCTCACCCTACACCTTGTCGTACTATGAAGCCATTGAGCTGCCATGTGGTGCTTACTACAATACATTATAATTAACATATCACTCTGTCTTTTTGAACACATTCAGTGGATCTCTTCTTGCACATAGCGGCCAGGGTGGGGAATGATGGGAGTCTACATAGATAGGACCTTATTTTGGGATAGAGGAACACAACCACACAAGGTTAGGAGGTGGGCTCACAACAAATAGTATTTTGGCCTTTTGGACCAGTGATTTGGGTGTACATTGACAGGTTTATGGGAAGGGTAGAGTATAGGCTTTATACTGTAGATAACAGCACATGTTGGACCATGGCATCACACGGGGGGAATGTGGAGATCCTGGGTTTAGTATTGCTTCCACAGGTTCATAGGTAGGGTATAGCAAAGGGTTTACATGTATGGTATAGGAAGGGGTTCATATGTAGGGTATAGCAAAGGGTTTATAGGTATGGTATAGGAAGGGGTTCATATGTAGGGTATAGCAAAGGGTTTATAGGTATGGTATAGGAAGGGGTTCATAAGTAGGGTATAGAAAAGAGTTTATAGGTAGGGTATAGGAAGAGGTTCATAAGTAGGGTATAGAAAAGAGTTTATAGGTAGGGTATAGGAAGAGGTTCATAAGTAGGGTATAGAAAATAGTTTATAGGTAGGGTATAGAAAATAGTTTATAGGTAGTAGGGTATAGGTAGGGTATAGAAAAGAGTTTATAGGTAGGGTATAGAAACGGAAGAAGGGTATAGAAAAGAGTTTATAGGTAGGGTATAGAAAAGAGTTTATAGGTAGGGTATAGAAAATAGTTTATAGGTAGGGTATAGAAAAGAGTTTATAGGTAGGGTATAGAAAAGAGTTTATAGGTAGGGTATAGGAAGGGGTTCATATGTAGGGTATAGAAAAGAGTTTATAGGTAGGGTATAGGAAGAGGTTCATAGGTAGGGTATAGAAAAGAGTTTATAGGTAGGGTATAGGAAGAAGTTCATAGGTATGGTATAGGAAGGGGTTCATATGTAGGGTATAGAAAAGAGTTTATAGGTATGGTATAGGAAGGGGTTCATATGTAGGGTATAGAAAAGAGTTTATAGGTAGGGTATAGAAAAGAGTTTATAGGTAGGGTGTAGGAAGAGGTTCATAGGTAGGGTATAGAAAATAGTTTATAGGTAGGGTGTAGGAAGAGGTTCATATGTAGGGTATAGAAAAGAGTTTCTAGGTAGGGTATAGGAAGAGGTTCATAGGTAGGGTATAGAAAATAGTTTATAGGTAGGGTATAGGAAGGGGTTCGTAGGTAGGGTATTGAAAATAGTTTATAGGTAGGGTATAGGAAAGTGTTTATTGGGTAGAGTATAGGAAAGGATTTATAGGTAGATCATTGTTGAACCAGGGGATGACAGAGGGAGGGGTGTGGCTGATGGAATACAACCAAGGAATCACATAGGGGAGTAGGGAGTATGTAGGAAGGAGGCTGCTTACTGACCTGCTCTGTGAGCCTTTTAGTCCTTAGGAAGAAGCCCAGCAGGCATCCTATGACCACAGCCAACACAGACAGAATGAGGAGTCCATTCTGTTTGCACACCCCCTTCACCCTCACCCACACTGCATCCAGAGCCACAACCATCACAAATCCCTAGTCTTTCCCAGTCCACGCTGTATCAGCAGCAACCCATAGAAAAGCACTGACCCAACCCAGGATGGATGAGGGTGAAAAGAGAGGGAACGAGAACGAAAGAGAGAGAGAGAGAAGAGGACAGAAAAGAAGAATGGGAACGGATGAGATAGGCAATTCTTGATCTCCTTTCACGCTCCAGGTTTAAAGATACTTTTGGACCGTCCGAATGGGCGTCCCTCTCTCCTTTCTGGCTGGTGAGCTGTGCTGGACTAAGGAGATCAACACACTTTCCAGGCATCCCCTCCCTTTCTCTTACACCCATCCCATCATACCCAACCCTCCCTTCCATCCATCCCCTTTCTGTTCTGCCCCACCCATCCATCAAGAGACCCAGCCCTCCCCTCCAGCCCTCTATTCCCAGCCCTCCCATCCCTCCCTCTCTGCCTCCCATGCCTGCATCCACTCCCTATTTTCCCCTCCAATCATCAGAGTTCTAGCACTCCATCGCCACACTGTGACCAGCCCCTCCTCAGCCTAGCCTGTGACGCCGCCAGGGCTCTATGAGAGTGTGACAGCTGGCAGTATTGTTCTGAGGGTTAACATCAGAAATCCTCTTACAGAGACACCGTATTTAAAGGGAGCTGAAGGCTGGATTAAAGATCCAGCAACAATTGGACAAGGAAGGTTACCTGCAAGTTTATCACAGAGAGATCATAGATGGCGTCCTTTCAGCCTGTTGAATTAAGCTAATGGAGGGAAAGGAAAAAAAGTCCACTGATTAAACTAATCCTAACAGTATCTGGGCGATTCCAAGGGAAAGTCAACCTGAGCACGCCGCCCAGAATGTTAGTCATTTCCAAATGAAACCACATTCAGAACTTTGTATCATCATGATGATGTGAATAAAAAATATTCCCAAACATGCATCCTGTTTACAATAAGGAACTAAGGTACAACTGTTAAAAAATGTGGCATAGAAATTAACTTTATGTCCAGAAAACAGAAGTGTTATGTTTGGGCATAAAAATAAATGGAATACATCTAAGCACAGGCAAAATCCTAGAGGATAACCTGTTTCAGACTGCTTTCCAACAGACAATGGGAGACAGATTCCTAGAGGATAACCTGTTTCAGACTGCTTTCCAACAGACAATGGGAGACAGATTCCTAGAGGATAACCTGTTTCAGACTGCTTTCCAACAGACAATGGGAGACAGATTCCTAGAGGATAACCTGTTTCAGACTGCTTTCCAACAGACAATGGGAGACAGATTCCTAGAGGATAACCTGTTTCAGACTGCTTTCCAACAGACAATGGGAGACAGATTCCTAGAGGATAACCTGTTTCAGACTGCTTTCCAACAGACAATGGGAGACAGATTCCTAGAGGATAACCTGTTTCAGACTGCTTTCCAACAGACAATGGGAGACAGATTCCTAGAGGATAACCTGTTTCAGACTGCTTTCCAACAGACAATGGGAGACAGATTCCTAGAGGATAACCTGTTTCAGACTGCTTTCCAACAGACACTGGGAGACAGATTCACCTTTCAGCAGGTGTAATATGTCTGTAAAGCATTGATCAACAACCAACTTGACAGATCTTGAAGAAGAAAAAAAATATATATATTGCACAATCCAGGTGTGCAAAGCTCTTAGAGACCCAGAAAGACTCACAGCAGTAATTGCTGCAAAAGGTGATTCTAGCATGTATTGACTCAGGGTTGTGAATACTTATGTAAATGAGATATTCCTGGATTTCATTTTCAATAAATTAGCAAACATTTCTAAAAACATGTTTTCACTTTATCATTATGGGGTATTGTGTGTAGATGGTTGAGATGTTTTATTTTTTAAAATCCATTTTGAATTCAGGCTGTAACAACAAAGTAAGGAAAAAAGTCAAGGGGTATGAATACTTTCTGAAAGTTTTGATCTGATTTATTAGGATCCTCATTAGCCGATGCCAGTCGACGCCAATGGCGACAGCTAGTATTACTGTGGTCTGACACAACGAAAATGACATTACAGACAAAATACTTTACAATTGACATACATTGAACCCGTGTGTGGTGTTAATGTTTTTGTTATTCACCCAATGTTCGCAGGTCTGATGGACCCACAACAGTATTGTGTTTTTAAAACAATACAGCCATAACAATTGACATAAAAATACTTAATACTTAGATGTTTACTGATATCAGTTACAATCAATACAGACAGCATAGACCATCAATATTTGCCATTTACCTCTGCTAGATTACATTTATCAATAAAAGCGCTATTCGTTTCAGTAAACAAAAATCTATTATAATCAAGACATGGGTGGAATGAATCATGTTTATCTTTAACAAATATAAATTAAACAAGGTTTTCATCACTATTGATGTTTATTGCTTTGAACTGAAAAAATTGTAAGGACAAATTTTATATACAGTATTTTATGGAAATGAGAAATGGCCCCATTTAACACAAATTAAGGCCAATCTACACACAACATGAGGGACAGAGTTTTACTGTGTGTGTGTGTAGCAAATGTATTTCTTGCACTTGATGCATATGTACTGTGTCTTCCTGTCCTTCTAGGGTTCACACACATCGCAGCACTTCTTCTTGTGACTGGCTGCAATCTAGATCCAGATGATGAAAACACTTAGTTCAGGAATTTTACCCACATCTCACTCACTCACTCACATATATAATTATATCCTCCTGATTCCTGCTTACAAGCAAAAATTAAAGCTGACTCAGTCTATAAAAAGTGGTCAGATGAAGCACATGCTAACCTACAATAAGTGCATCGATGACATCGTCCCCACAGTGACCGTACGTACATATCCCAACCAGAAGCCATGGATTACAGGCAACATCCGCACTGAGCTAAAGGCTAGAGCTGCCGCTTTCAAGGAGCGGGACTCTAACCCGAAAGCTATAAGAAATCCTGCTAGACCCTCAGACGAACCATCAAACAGGCAAAGCTCCGCTGGGCCAGACGGATTACCAGGATGTGTGCTCCGGGCATGTGCTGACCAATTGGCAGGTGTCTTCATTGACATTTTTAACATGTCCCTGATTGAGTCTGTAATACCAACATTCTTCAAGCAGACCACCATAGTCCCTGTGCCCAAGAGCACTAAGGTAACTTGCCTAAATGACTACAGACCTGTAGCACTCATGTCCGTAGCAATGAAGTGCTTTGAAAGGCTGGTAATGTCTCACATTAACACCATTATCCCAGAAACCATAGACCCACTCCAATTTGTATACTGCTCATGATGATGATGCAATCTCTATTGCACTAAACACTGCCCTTTCCCACCTGGACAAAAGGAACACCTACGTGAGAATGCAATTCATTGACTAGAGCCCAGCGTTCAACACCATAGTGCCCTCAAAGCTCATCACTAAGCTAAGGACCCTGGGGCTAAACATCTCCCTCTGCGACTGGATCCTGGACTTCCTGACTGGCCGCCACCCCAAGTGGTGAGGGTAGGTAGCAACACATCTGCCACGCTGATCCTCAACACCGGAGCCCCTCAGGGGTGCTTGGTGAGTCCCCCCCTGTACTCCCTGTTCACCCACAACTGGATGGCCAGACACGACTCCAACACCATCATTAAGTTTGCAGACGACACAACAGTGGCCTGATCACCGACAATGACGAGACATCCTATAGGGAGTAGGTCAGAGACCTGGGCGGGTGGTGCCAGAATAACAACCTATAACTCAACGTAATCAAGACAAAAGAGATGATTGTGGACTACAGAAAAAGGAGGACCGAGCATGCCCCCATTCTCATCGATGGGGCTGTAGTGTGGCAGGTTGAGAGCTTCAAGTTCCTTGGTGTCCACATCATCAACAAACTAGAATGGTCCAAACACACCCAGACAGTCATCAGGAGCACACAACAATTTTCTGGATGGTGTCTGGGATGAACAATTCAAAAGAAGACTTTATGTCCTGCATATCCCTTTATGTCCTGCATATCCCTTTATGTCCTGCATATCCCTTTATGTCCTGCATATCCACGTCGGCCCTTTATGTCCTGTATATCCCTTTATGTCCTGCATATCCTTTTATGTCCTGCATATCCACATCGACCCTTTATGTCCTTCTTATCCCTTTATGTCCTGTATATCCCTTTATGTCCTGCATATCCCTTTATGTCCTGCATATCCCTTTATGTCCTGCATATCCCTTTATGTCCTGTATATCCCTTTATGTCCTGTATATCCCTTTAAGTCCTGCATATCCCTTTATGTCCTGCATATCCCTTTATGTCCTGTATATCCCTTTATGTCCTGTATATCCCTTTATGTCCTGCATATCCCTTTATGTCCTGTATATCCCTTTATGTCCTGTATATCCCTTTATGTCCTGCATATCCCTTTATATCCTGTATATCCGTTGATGTAGTGTATATCCCTTTATGTCCTGTATATCCCTTTATGTCCTGTATATCCCTTTATGTCCTGTATATCCCTTTATGTCCTGCATATCCCTTTATGTCCTGTATATCCCTTTATGTCCTGTATATCCCTTTATGTCCCCTTTATGTCCTGCACATCGACCCTTTATGTCCTGCATATCCCTTTATGTCCTGCATACCCTTTATGTCCTGCATATCCCTTTATGTCCTGCATATCCCTTTATGTCCTGCATATCACTTTATGTCCTGCATATCCCTTTATGTCCTGCATACCCTTTATGTCCTGCATATCCCTTTATGTCCTGCATATCCCTTTATGTCCTGCATATCCCTTTATGTCCTGCATATCCCTTTATGTCCTGCATATCCTTTACGTCCTGCATATCCATTTATGTCCTGTATATCCCTTTATGTCCTGCATATCCCTTTATGTCCTGCATATCCCTTTATGTCCTGCATATCCCTTTATGTCCTGCATATCCCTTTATGTCCTGCATATCCTTTATGTCCTGCATATCCCTTTATGTCCTGCATATCCCTTTATGTCCTGCACATCTCACGTCGGCCCTGGTTGCATCCTTATCACTTTGGCAGCCATGTTGGTTGGCTCATTCCTTAGGCAAGAAGACCTTTCAATTTCAAATTTGTTTGACATCCATATTTCTCCTCCTGCAGCCTGCTGATGAGCTGGTTGCTGATAGGCTGGTCCTGGGGCTGTCTGAAGGTCAATCTCATCCTCTTCTTCTAACTCACTGTCAGACTTCGAATTGACATGATCCTCATATTCGGAAAATTCTTCATTTTCCAAAGTTAAAGACGCTCCTTCCACACTAGCTTCTCTCTCTGCAAAAAAAAGGCCCTCTGAGCAGAGAAGATTTTTGCCATACTGATTGATTGTGGTAAGGAGCCACACGCAAAGCTATTTATTTGTTTTGTCACTCCTACTGATTTTTTTTTTTACAATGTATCGAAAAGAATGTATTGTAATAACATTGTACAGGTTCCCGTAAGACATTATGTAGTTTCACACACTACAAAGGGTAAAGAGTGGGAGAAAAGTGGGAGACAGGCAGACAGGCAGGTAGACAGACAGGTTCTTAGTGCTTGTTTGTGTGTGTGTGTGGGGGGGCACTCAATGACAAATGAAAATGTGTTGTTCTACATGCTCTTCACAGAAAATGAGCCAAGGCCAATGAGTCTCAAATTGAAAAAAATAAGGAATTGTCTCATTTTTCTTTTAGTAACCTTTGAAAATGGTTCCCACAGACCCGAACACCACACAAGGGTTACAAACATGAACATGTCAGTACACACACAACAAGTAGGTCACATGGGGGAGAGGAGTTGTGCAGTGAGGTATTGCTTTATTTGTTTTTGAAACCAGTTTGCTGTTCACTTGCGCTATATCAGATGGAAGGGAGTTCCGTATACTTACGGCTCTGTATAATACTGTATGTTTCCTTGAATTTGTAATGGACCTGTGGACTGTGAAAAGACCCCTGGTGGCATGCCTGGTGGGGTAAGTGTGTGTGTGTCAGTGCTGTGTGTAAGTTGACTATATAAACAATTTGGAATTGGAATTGGAACACATTAATGTTTCTTGTAAAAACAAGAAGTGGCACAGTCAGTCTTTCCTCAACTCTTAGCAAAGAGAGACCTGCATGCATAGGATTGATATTAGCCATCTGATTACAATGAAGAGCAAGACCTCCACTCTGTTATGGGCCAGATGCAGCTGAACTACGTTTTTATTTGCAGATCTTGACATTATGATTTTGACAGTCAAAACCTTTGTAGCCTCTGCATGTGAGCATGTCCTTCATCCTACTCCAGCTGATATGATTATATGTGGGGACATAGCGTGAGGCAGGGCTTTGTAATTCATAATGGTTTCCTGTAATGTATGCCTACCATGACGTTGAAAGCTCCTGAGAGCAGCCCAGGAAGGGGGATTATGACTATGACAGAGAGAGAGAGAAGCAGTTGGTTGGACAATCATAACCAACAACCGTCATACATACACTGACACACTCTAAACAAGCAAGAGCTAGTTTCCTGGTAGTGGGGTTGTGTGTCTGTGTGTGTGTGTGTGTGTGTGTGTGTGTGTGTGTGTGTGTGTGTGTGTGTGTGTGTGTGTGTGTGTGTGTGTGTGTGTGTGTGTGTACTAGTGCGTGAGCGTGAGCGTGAGTGTGAGCTTTGGGTGACCAGTAACAAAATTTAAACAAGCCAGCTAGTTCCAGAATATCATATGGTAGATTGTTCACACAAAATGTTTTACTTTATACAAAACTCGATCTCCCGGGCAACAATTGATTTAACACCTCTGTGACAGGATCTTTCTCTCCCAGCAGTTCTCACCTCTTCAGCAGCTCTTTCTGACAATAATCCCAGGCATATTCTTTTTGTGTGACCTTAAGTGAGATTGAAAGACTCCAAAGATCACTCCTACACCAGCCCTACTCAGTTTTCTGCTATATTTAGACACTTTCTATTTGAAATGTCTGCCTCCACCCACTGGGCACAGACGTCAGTTCAATGTCTAGCTTTGATTGAGTTGTCAACTACTGTAATGTGATTTCAATGTGAAATCAACAAAGCATTTCACCATGTCATTGGATTCAGGTTAAGACGAAGTGCCCTAATGTTGATGACTTTTTCCAAATCCAATCGATCAAATTTCCGTCAAATTTATTTACAAAGCCCTTTCTACATCAGCAGATGTCACAAAGTGCTTACACAGAAACCCAACCTAAAATGCAAAAGAGCAAGTAATCCAGAACGTTCTTCAAGATGTTCAAACGTTCATAGATGAACAGCAGGTTCTCCCCCAATGCACAAGGCTGAGGGGGCACAAAACCGGACAGGAAGATCATGTCAATGACTCAACCCACTCAAGTCGAGTATAGCGGGAAAAAAACCTGGCACAACGTGACGCACCCCTCCTAGGGACGGCATGGGAGAGCACTTTAAAAGTAAAAACATTTTCACTTTGAAACTCGGACAAGACAGAGACGCTAGTTATAGGTCCCAAGAAACAAAGTAATCTTCTGTTGGATCTGACAATTAATCTTGATGGTTGTACAGTCATCTCAAATAAAACTGTGAAGGACTTCAGCGTTACTCTGGACCCTGATCTCTATTTTGATGAGCATATCAAGACTGTTTCAAGGACAGCTTGCTATACTTTCCAGCTACCCGGATAAAGCACTAAATACACTTCAGTTAGTGCTAAACATGGCTGCTAGCATCTTGACTAGAACCCAAAAATGTTTTCATTTCTCCAGTGCTAGCTTCTCTACACTGGCTTCCTGTTAAGGCTAGGGCGCGGATCCTGTGTTCTGCCTTTCACCCAGGACAACGGAATGGATCCCATGCAGCGACCCAAAAAAAACGACTCCGAAAAAGAGGGAAACGAGGCGGTCTTCTGGCCAGACTCCGGAGACGGGCACATCGTGCACCACTCCCTAGCATTCTTCTCGCCAATGTCCAGTCTCTTGACAACAAGGTTGATGAAATCCGAGCAAGGGTAGCATTCCAGAGGGACATCAGAGACTGTAACGTTCTTTGCTTCACGGAAACATGGCTCACTGGAGGAACGCTATCGGAGGCGGTGCAGCCAGCGGGTTTCTCCACGCATCGCGCCGACAGAAACAAACATCTTTCTGGTAAGAAGAGGGGCGGTGGCGTACTGTATGCCTTATGGCTAACGAGACATGGTGTGATGAAAGAAACATACAGGAACTCAAATCCTTCTGTTCACCTGATTTAGAATTCCTCACAATCAAATGTAGATCTCATTATCTACCAAGAGAATTCTCTTCGATTATAATCACAGCCGTATATATCCCCCCCCAAGCAGACACATCGATGGCTCTGAACGAACTTTATTTGACTCTTTGCAAACTGGAATCCATTTATCCGGAGGCTGCATTCATTGTAGCTGGGGATTTTAACAAGGCTAATCTGAAAACAAGACTCCCTAAATTTTATCAGCATATCGATTGCGCAACCAGGGGTGGAAAAACCTTGGATCATTGTTACTCTAACTTCCGCGACGCATATAAGGCCCTGCCCCGCCCTCCTTTCGGAAAAGCTGACCACGACTCCATTTTGTTGATCCCTGCCTATAGACAGAAACTAAAACAAGAGGCTCCCACGCTGAGGTCTGTCCAACGCTGGTCCGACCAAGCTGACTCCACACTCCAAGACTGCTTCCATCACGTGGACTGGGACATGTTTCGTATTGCGTCAGATAACAATATTGACGAATACGCTGATTCGGTGTGCGAGTTCATTAGAACGTGGGTTGAAGATGTCGTTCCCATAGCAACGATTAAAACATTCCCTAACCAGAAACCGTGGATTGATGGCAGCATTCGCGTGAAACTGAAAGCGCGAGCCACTGCTTTTAATCAGGGCAAGGTGACTGGTAACATGACCGAATACAAACAGTGCAGCTATTCCCTCCGCAAGGCTATCAAACAAGCTAAGCGTCAGTACAGAGACAAAGTAGAATCTCAATTCAACGGCTCAGACACAAGAGGCATGTGGCAGGGTCTACAGTCAATCACGGACTACAAGAAGAAATCCAGCCCAGTCACGGACCAGGATGTCCTGCTCCCAGGCAGACAAAATAACTTTTTTGCCCGCTTTGAGGACAATACAGTGCCACTGACACGGCCTGCAACGAAAACATGCGGACTCTCCTTCACTGCAGCCGAGGTGAGTAAGACATTTAAACGTGTTAACCCTCGCAAGGCTGCTGGCCCAGATGGCATCCCCAGCCGCGCCCTCAGAGCATGCGCAGACCAGCTGGCCGGTGTGTTTACGGACATATTCAATCAATCCCTATACCAGTCTGCTGTTCCCACATGCTTCAAGAGGGCCACCATGTGTACCTGTTCCCAAGAAAGCTAAGGTAACTGAGCTAAACGACTACCGCCCCGTAGCACTCACTTCCGTCATCATGAAGTGCTTTGAGAGACTAGTCAAGGACCATATCACCTCCACCCTACCCGACACCCTAGACCCACTCCAATTTGCTTACCGCCCAAATAGGTCCACAGACGATGCAATCTCAACCACACTGCACACTGCCCTAACCCATCTGGACAAGAGGAATACCTATGTGAGAATGCTGTTCATCGACTACAGCTCGTCATTCAACACCATAGTACCCTCCAAGCTCGTCATCAAGCTCGAGACCCTGGGTCTCGACCCCGCCCTGCGCAACTGGGTACTGGACTTCCTGACGGGCCGCCCCCAGGTGGTGAGGGTAGGCAACAACATCTCCACCCCGCTGATCCTCAACACTGGGGCCCCACAAGGGTGCGTTCTGAGCCCTCTCCTGTACTCCCTGTTCACCCATGACTGCGTGGCCACGCACGCCTCCAACTCAATCATCAAGTTTGCGGACGACACAACAGTGGTAGGCTTGATTACCAACAACGACGAGACGGCCTACAGGGAGGAAGTGAGGGCCCTCGGAGTGTGGTGTCAGGAAAATAACCTCACACTCAACGTCAACAAAACTAAGGAGATGATTGTGGACTTCAGGAAACAGCAGAGGGAACACCCCCCTATCCACATCGATGGAACAGTAGTGGCGAGGGTAGCAAGTTTTAAGATCCTCGGCATACACATCACAGACAAACTGAATTGGTCCACTCACACAGACAGCATCGTGAAGAAGGCGCAGCAGCGCCTCTTCAACCTCAGGAGGCTGAAGAAATTTGGCTTGTCACCAAAAGCACTCACAAACTTCTACAGATGCACAATCGAGAGCATCCTGGCGGGCTGTATCACCGCCTGGTACGGCAACTGCTCCGCCCACAACCGTAAGGCTCTCCAGAGGGTAGTGAGGTCTGCACAACGCATCACCGGGGGCAAACTACCTGCCCTCCAGGACACCTACACCACCCGATGTCACAGGAAGGCCATAAAGATCATCAAGGACATCAACCACCCGAGCCACTGCCTGTTCACCCCGCTATCATCCAGAAGGCGAGGTCAGTACAGGTGCATCAAAGCTGGGACCGAGAGACTGAAAAACAGCTTCTATCTCAAGGCCATCAGACTGTTAAACAGCCACCACTAACATTGAGTGGCTGCTGCCAACACACTGACACTGACACTGACTCAACTCCAGCCACTTTAATAATGGAATTGATGGGAAATGATGTAAATATATCACTAGCCACTTTAAACAATGCTACCTTATATAATGTTACTTACCCTACATTATTCATCTCATATGCATACGTATATACTGTACTCTATATCATCGACTGCATCCTTATGTAATACATGTATCACTAGCCACTTTAACTATGCCACTTTGTTTACATACTCATCTCATATGTATATACTGTACTCGATACCATCTACTGTATCTTGCCTATGCTGCTCTGTACCATCACTCATTCATATATCCTTATGTACATATTCTTTATCCCCTTACACTGTGTATAAGACAGTAGTTTTGGAATTGTTAGTTAGATTACTTGTTGGTTATTACTGCATTGTCGGAACTAGAGGCACAAGCATTTCGCTACACTCGCATTAACATCTGCTAACCATGTGTATGTGACAAATACAATTTGATTTGATTTGATTTGATTTGATTTGATTTGTCCCTAGAATTTCTAAGCAAACAGTTGGAGGCAGGGCTTTCTCCTATAGAGCTCCATTTTTATGGAATTGTCTGCCTATCCATGTGAGAGACTTAGACTCGGTCTCAACCTCAATCTTTTCAGTAGGTCCTATGATTGAGTGTAGTCTGGCCCAGGGGTGTGAAGGTGAACAGAAAAGCACTGGAGAGACGGACCGCCCTTGCTGTCTCTGCCTGGCCGGTTCCACTCTCTCCACTGGGATTCTCTGCCTCTAACCCTATTACGGGGGCTGAGTCACTGGCTTACTGGTGCTCTTCCATGCCGTCCCTAGAAGCGGTGCGTCACTTGAGTGGGTTGAGTCACAGACGTGATCTTCCTGTCCGGGTTGGCACCCCCCTCAGGTGAGCTATACTCGGCCTTGTCTCAGGGTAGTAAGTTGGTGGTTTGAATATATCCCTATAGTGGTGTGGGGGCTGCACTTTGGCAAAGTGGGTGGGGTTATAACCTGTCTGGTTGGCCCTGTCCGGGGGAATTTGTTGGACGGGGCCACAGTATCTCCCGATCCCTCTTGTGTCAGCCGACAGTATTTATGCTGCAGTAGTTTGTGTCTGGGGGCTAGGATCAGTCTGTTATATCTGGAGTATGTGAAATTCTCCTGTCTTATCCTGTGTCCTGTGTGAATTTAAGTATGCTCCCTCTAATTCTCTTTCTCTTTCTCTCTTTCTCTCTTCTCTCGGAGGACCGGATGACCGGAGCCCTAGGACCATGCCTCAGGACTACCTGGTCTGATACTCCTTGCTGTCCCCAGTCCACCTGGCCGTTCTGCTGCTCCAGCTTCAACTGTTCTGCCTGTGGCTATGGAACCCTGACCTATTCACTGGACGTGCTACCTTATCCAGGACCTGCTGTTTTCGACTCTCTCTCTACCGCACCTGCTGTTTCTAAAAGCCAACTGGCATTTACTCCTGAGGTGCTGACCTGTTGCACCCTCTACAACCACTGTGATTATTATTATTTGACCATGCTGGTCATCTATGAACGTTTGAACATCTGGCCATGTACTGTTATAATCTCCACCCGGCACAGCCAGAAGAGGACTGGCCACCCCTCAGAGCTTGGTTCCTCTCTAGGTTCCTAGGTTCCTGCCTGTCAAGGGAGTTTTTCCAAGCCACCCTGCTTCTACATCTGCATTGCTTGCTGTTTGAGGTTTTAGGCTGGGTTTCTGTATTGCACTTTGTGACATTGGCTTTTGTAAGAAGGGCTTTATAAATATATTTGTTTGATAGATTGATAGTAAGCCAGTGACTCAACCCCTGCAATAGGGTCAGAAGCAGAGCATCTCAGTGAGGAGAGGGGAGCTGACCATGCAGAGACATCAAGGGTGGTTCGTCATTCCAGTGCCTTGCCATTCACCTTCACAGCCCTGGGCCAGACTAGACTTAATCATAGGACCCACTGAAGAGAAGTGTCTTCTGTAAAGACTTAAAGGTTGAAACTGAGTCCGCGTCTCTCACAGATATTGGCAGACCATTCCATAAAAATCAGACAGATAGGTAGGAGCAAGTCCATGTAATGCTTTGTAGGTTAGCAGTAAAACCTTGACATCAAGCCAGTGTAGAAAGTCTAGCACTGGAGTAATATGTTAAAATTATTTGGTTATAGTCAAGATTCTAGCAGCCGTATTTAGCACAAACTGAAGTTTATTTAGTGCTTTGTCTGGGAGTCTAATCTAGAAGTGACAAAAGCCTGGATGAGCTTTTCTGCATAATTTTTGACCAAAGGTTTCTGATTTTTGCTATGTTACAAGATGGAAAACGCTGCCTTTCAAATAAATAAATATATATCATTTTAAAAAGTGGGGGGTAGATCAGCTTTATAATTGCAAATAGATTGTGGCTTCCATCAATGTAATTGTCTGCATCATTTACAATCCCCCATACTGTATATATTTGGGTAAATATATACAGTACCAGTCAAAAGTTTGGACACAACTTAAAGTTTGGACACAACTGATTCTCTCAGGGAAACTTAAATCCGTTTAACCATGTTTCTACCAGCATGTTAAATGTGCAATAAGAGGGGGAAAAAACAATAGACCACCTTCACTCCACACACAGAGACTCATACAAAGGTCTCCCTTGTCCTCCATTTGGCAAATCTGACCATAATTCTATCCTTCTGATTCTTGCTTACAAGCACAAATTAAAGCAGGAAGCACCAGTGACTCTGTCTATAAAAAAAGTGGTCAGATGAAGCAGTTGCTAAGCTACAGGACTGTTTTGCTAGCACAGACTGGAATATGTTCCGGGATTCTTCAGATGGCATTGAGGAGAACACCACATCAGTCACTGGCTTCATCAATAAGTGCGTCGATGATGTCGTCCCCACACTGACCATACATACCCGAACAAGAAGCCATGGTTTTCAGGCAACATCCGCACTGAGCTAAAGGGTAGAGCTGCCACTTTCAAGGAGTGGGACTCTAACCCGGAAGCTTATAAAAAAAATCCCGCTATGCCCTCCAAACAGGAAAAGCGTTAATACAGGATGAATATCGACTCATACTACACCGGCTCCGATGCTCGTATGATGTGTCAGGGCTTGCAAACTGTTACAGACTACAAAGGGAAGCACAGCCGAGAGCTGCGCAGTGACACGAGCCTACCAGACAAGCTAAATTTATTCTATGCTCGCTTCGAGGCAAGTAACACTGAGGCATGCATGAGAGCATCAGCTGTTCCGGACGACTGTGTGATCACGCTCTCCGCAGGTGATTTGAGTAAGACCTTTAAACAGGTCAACATTCACAATGCCGGAGGGCCAGATGGATTACCAGGACGTGTACTACGAGCATGTGCTGACCAACTGGCAAGTGTCTTCACTGACATTTTCAACCTCTCCCTGTCTGAGCCTATAATACCAACATGTTTCAAGCAGACCACCATAGTCCCTGTGCCCAAGAACACTAAAGTAACCTGCCTAAAATGACTACTGACGTCTGTAGCCATGAAGTGATTTGAAAGGCTGGTCATTGCTCACATCAACACCATTATCCCAGAAACCCTAGACCCACTCCAATTTGCATAGCGCCCTAACAGATCCACAGATGATGCTATCTCTAATGCACTACACACTGCCCTTTCACATCTGGACAAAAGGAACACCTATGTGAGAATGCAATTAATTGACTACAGCTCAGCGTTCAACACCATAGTGCCCTCAAAGCTCATCACTAAGCTAAGGACCCTGGACTAAACACCAACCTCAGCAACTGGATCCTGGACTTCCTGACGAGCCCCCCCCCCCTCCCCCGCCTCTCCCTCAGGTGGTAAGGGTAGGTAACAACACATCCGCACCGCTGATCCTCAACACAGGGGCCCCTCAGGGGTGCGTACTCAGTCCCCTCCTTCGCAGATGACACAACAGTGGTAGGTCTGATCACTGACAACATCGAGACAGCCTATATGGAGGAGGTCAGAGACCTGGCTGTGTGGTGCAAGGAAAACAACATCTCCGTCAACGTGATCAAGACAAAGGTGATGATTGTGGACTACAGGAAAAGGAGGACCGATCACTCCCCCATTCTTGTCGATGGGGCTGCAGTGGAGCAGGTTGAGAGCTTCAAGTTCCTTGGTGTCCACATCACCAACAAACTAACATGGTCCAAGCACACCAAGACAGTCATGAAGAGGGCATGAGAAAACGTATTCCCCCTCAGGAGACTGAAAAGATTTGGTATGGGTCCTCAGATCTTCAAAAGGTTCTACAGCTGGCTGGTTGCATCACTGCCTGGTACGGCAACTGCTCGGCCTCTGACCGCAAGGCACTACAGAGGGTGGTGCGTACGGCCCAGTACGAGCTTCCTCCCATCCAGGACCTCTACACAGGGCGGTGTCAGAGTAAGGCCCTAAAAATTGTCAAAGACTCCAGCCATCCTAGTCATAGACTGTTCTCTTTGCTACCGGATGGCAAACGGTACTGGAGTGTCAAGTCTAGGTCCAAGAGGCTTCTAAGCAGTTTCTACCAGCCATAAGACTCCTGAACATCTAATCAAATGGCTACCCAGACTATTTGCATTCCAATTTCCCCCTCTGCTGCTTCTCTGTCTTATTATCTATGCATAGTCACTTTAATAACTCTACCGACGTGTACATATTAGCTCAATTACCTCAACTAACCGGTGCCCCCGCACATTTACTCTGCACCGGTACCCACTCTGTATAGCCTCGCTACTGTTATTTTACTGCTGCTCTTTAATTATTTGTTTCTTCTATTTTTGGGGGGGTATTTTATTATTATGATTTTAAACTGTAATGTTGGTTAAGGGCTTGTAAAGTAAGCATTTCACTGTAAGATCTAAACCTGTTGTATTTGACGCAAGTGACAGATACAATTTCATTTGATTTGAATTTCATTTGATACTCACTCAAGAGTTTTTCTATATTTGTACTATTTTCTACATTGTAGAAGACATCAAAACTATTAAAAAAAACACATATGGAATCATGTAGTAACCAAAAAAAGTGTTAAACAAATCAAAATAGATTTTATATTTGAGATTTTATATTTGAGATTTGTTTGCCTTGATGACAGTTTTGCACACTCTTGGCATTCTATCAACCAGCTTCATGAGGTAGTCACCTGGAATTATTTTCCAACGGTCTTGAAAGAGTTCCGACATATGCTGAGCACTTGTTGTTGCTTTTCCTTCACTCTGCAGTCCAACTCATCCCAACCATCTAATTTGGGTTGATGTCTGGTGATTGTGGAGACCAGGTCATCTGATGCAGCACTCCATCACTCTCCTTCTTGGTCAAATATTTCTTACACAGCCTGGAGGTGTATTGGGTCATTGTCCTGTTGAAAAACAAATGATAGTCCAACTGTGCAAACCAGATGGGATGGTGTATCACTGCAGAATGCTGTGGTAGCCATGCTGGTTAAGTGTGCCTTGAATTCTAAATAAATCACAGAGGGTGTCACCAGCAAAGCACCCTCGCGCCATCACTTCACCTCCTCCATGCTTCACGGTAGGAACCACACATGCGGAGATCATCCATTCACCTACTCTGCCTCTCGGAGACACGGCAGTTGGATCCAAAAATCTCACATTTGGACTCATCAGACCAAAGGACAGATTTCCACTAGTCTAATGTCCATGTTTCTTGACCCAAGAAAGTCTCTTCTTATTATTGGTGTCATTTAGTAGTGGTTTCTTTGCAGCAATTCAACCATGAAGGCCTGATTCATGCAGTCTCCTCTGAACAGTTGATGTTTTGTTGATATTTTGATTTGTTTAACACTGTTTTGGTTACTACATGATTCCATATGTGTTATTTCATAGTTTTTATGTCTTCACTATTATTACATTTGCCATATATTTTTCAACTGTGCTGTGATGTTTCACAAAAGTTCTGAACCTTTCTATTCTCATAGATTCTACATATTGTAAATTAAAGATAACATTTTTTGCTAAGAGTGTTATTATATTAATGATAATTTGACTATTACTTTTTAATCACCCACCAGTACTATTTACAGAGTTAGCTTCAGGTAAGTGTTGCAATTCGTCAGCCATTCCTGAACTTGCGCCCAAATACAAGTTACATATGGACAGAACCAAAACAAATTATCTAATGATTCTTTCTCTTTGCAGCAAAATCTGCAGAGCTGGGATGGTTGGATTCCCCATATTTAATATTCTTGGTTGCCATAATTTTGTATGATAATTTTATCTGAAAAACTATACGTTTTGAATCCAGTGTCCTTTTGTGTATCAGTTCATGAACCATGCGCCATGAAATCGGTACATCGAAAATCTCTTCCCAATTATTTTTATTTCTATATGGCACATCTTTCCATTTTTGGTCCTTAAATGAAACTGGTATACTTTTTTATTTATCACAATTCTCTTTAGGTAATGTTGGTCTTTAATGCAGGGCCGACAGACAAGTTCCTTACTTTCTACCCCTCCCGCTTGCCTCTTCCATTTTTGCGGTAATGCTGCAATTAGTTGGCATTAGTTTTGAGTAGAGCAGACCATATATTTTTGTTTGCTGCATGTGCGACATAGCTCCACCAATCCTATTCATGATATAATTTATAAAGATTATACCGTTTTTTACATTGCAACCAGCTTTCTATTGCTTCTTTTAAAAATAGCAATATTTTGGAGATCATTTCATTTTCAAATAACTGAAAGTGAGAGGTTTTAATCTGAATAATGGGAAAAGTGCCCATCTTAAACATGGGGTGAGACATTCTTACTAATCTGCTTAATAAACCAGTTCTGATTTAAGTATAACTTTCGTATGACTGAAGCCTTTAGGGAGAGGTATCATGCTTTAAAATTAATAATTTCTGCCCTCCAAATTCATATTCATTATATAAATAGGCCCGTTTTAATTTTGTCTGGCTTGCCTTTCCAAATAAAATGGAATATTTTTTGCTCATATAATTTAAAAAACAAGTCACTAGGTGACAGCTGCCCTTGAAATAGTCTTAATATATTCATCAAAAGAGAGCTCAGGGTCCAGAGTAACACAGAGGTCCTTCACAGTTTTATCAGAGACGACTGTACAACCATCAATATTAACTGTCAGATCAAACAGCAGATCTATTTGTTTCTTGGAACCTAGAACTAACATCTCGGTTTTGTCCGAGTTTAAAAGTGGAACATTTGCCACTGTGCACTTCCTTATGTCTGAAACACAGGCTTCCAGGGTAGGCAGTTTTGGTGTTTCACCATGCTTAATCAAAATGTACAGCTCTGTGTCATCCACATAGCGGTGAAAATTGACATTGTGTTTACGAATGACATCACCAGAGGTAGACTATATTGTGAAAACAATAGTGGTACTAAAATGGAATCTTGAGGAACACCAAAACTTACCATTGATTTGTCAGAGGACAAACCATCCACAGAGATTAACTAATATATTTCCAACAGATAAGATCTAAACCAGGAAATAACTTTTTCATGTAGACCAATTAGGGTTTCCAATCTCTCCAAAAGAATGTGGTGATCGATGGTGTCAAAAGTGGCACTAAAGTCTAGGAGCACAATAACAGATGCCTTGGTAAAACGCCATTAAAAGGTCATTTGCCACCTTCACGAGTGCGGGTTTCATTACTATGATGGGGTCTAAAACCAAACTGCAGCATTTCATATACATTATTTGTCTTCAGGAAGGCAGTAAATTGCTGCACAACAGATATATTTGTTTTTTTGGAGGAATGGGAGATTCGATATACGCAGATACTTTTGTACATTTTCCGGGTCAGGGTTCATCTATCGACGGATCGACGGACCGGCCTACCTACCTACATACCTACATACCTACCGTAACTATCCGTCCATCAGCTCAAAGACATACACACGGAGTAGTGTATTAATACAAGTTAAGCTTCGTAACTGTTGTGTCTGTGTGCATGTTTTCACTTTTTACCAGAGATTTTAATCTTTCTCTGACCCAAAACTTGTGCTATTTATTCAGGACGGTTTGTCCTCCCACGTCTGTCACTACTGTCGTGGTGAGACAACATTTCTCCTGTCCCCGGCTGGGGGAGAGAGGTGACACTAATTGACATCACTTTATTTTGCTTTCTTTTTGTCCCTTCTTACATTTTTTTCTTCGCTCCATTTATAGCATCATGAAGATTTGGAGACGCTCCAAATAGAGATTAGTGTTGTAAACTGTACAACATGTTTTCAACAAGACTGTTCAAACCAGATTTATGGGACTTTGGATAAAACGTTTTTGACAGTGTGAGGGGAGAGAACGAGAGATAAGGAGAGAAGGACCTAGATGATCAAACTTCATCTCAATAACTCCAGTAATCTCTTAAAATCTCTTTTTTAGATAACGCTCTGGTCTCTTTTTTGACGTCAGAGCGGAGATTGATGAAAGTGGCAACATTTGATTTGGGATAGAGAGTAGAGGGACAGATTAGAATCTGGGACAGAAGTTGTTTCAGTGAAAAGAGAGAAAAACATAATGATGATAACATGGTGGATTGCACTGGAAGTCATGTGCTTTAGGGCAAATAATCCAATGAGCATGCAACTGCAATGCATGTATGGGTTTACTGTGCCAATCCAACATCATGGGAGAGAACAACCTTGGTCACTCACATCCCTGACTGGTCAACCAGGGCATCTGCCTGGTAATCTTTTGTTTTTTATGCAAAAAGAACAAGAATGAACAAAAGAGCGTCTGCATGTTCCATGTTTGGGCAGGGCGTGTGTGTGTATATGTGTGTGTGTGTGTATATGTGTGTGTAGGTGAGAGAGTCTCTGCATGTGTGAGGTTGTGTGAATGTGTTTGTATGACGTTGTGTGTATGTGTGAGTGCAATACCGTGTGTGTGAGCGTGTGTGTGTGTGTGTGTGTGTGTGTGTGTGTGTGTGTGTGTGTGTGTGTGTGTGTGTGTGTGTGTGTGTGTGTGTGTGTGTGTGTGTGTGTGTGTGTGTGTGTGTGTGTGTGTGTGATCACATGGGATCCCCCGGACTTCATGGTTGCTAATCACTCTCTTTTGCCAATATTTCCCATCTATCTGGTTTCATCAGGCTGAGATTATAGGGGATTAGACAGCCTTCCAGAACATAGACATGCTGCCATTCATTAAAAACGGTTCTATCTGCTCAAGCCATATTTCATTCACAATGGATCTAATACATCACGACCTTCCAACGAAAATGTGTTTGTCCCATTTGAGAAGTCTGATTAATTTGTGTTATTTGATTATGGATTATGTGATTCAGAGTGGTGGTGAGATTTAGTGGAGTGGATGCTTGGTGTCATCGGGATGTAAAAGGTTGGGAGGTTTTAGCTTAGTGACCTTACCCTGACCTTCACCTTGTTTGTAATAATTTATTGCATCACACTATGTGATACATGGAGCAGACAATCCTGTGGTTCAGGATTCTGTTGGCTTGTCTGCAACATATTGTCAACAAGGGATACCTGGTCTTTCTGTGTTGTTGTGAGCCTGTAAAGATACAAAGGAATTTCCGAGCTGATAATATAGTTTTCTGATTTATCTAACTATCACACTAATGGTCAACAGACCGTTCAATGAATTAAGCAGGGAAGGAGGGAGAGAGCGAGAGAGAGAGAGCGAGAGAGAGAGCGAGAGAGAGAGAGAGAGAGAGAGAGAGAGAGAGAGAGAGAAAGAAAGAAAGAAAGAAAGAAAGAAAGAAAGAAAGAAAGAAAGAGGGAGTGAGGGAATAGAGAGGGAAAATGGAGGGAAAATGGAGGGAAAGGGGAGGGTAGGGATGAATGAATAACCTTCAGCTATGACAATAAGAGGCATATAAACTTTATACAGAGCTAGAGACAATATGTTGTTTATCACTTTCAGGAAATCCCCTGTTACAAAAGGTACTATTTTCACTGAGGACATAAGATGGTGTAGGCTATTTAAAATGTGTATATTCATAGAAATGATATGATTGAGAACATCTTCAGCAGCCTGGATTGTACGGTGGAGCCTGGAGAATACATTGGAGCCTGGAGAAGACGATGGAGCCTGGAAAGAACAGAGGAGCCTGGAGAGGACAGTGGAGCCTGGAGAGGACAGGGGAGCCTGGAGAGGACAGTGGAGCCTGGAGAAGACGATGGAGCCTGGAGAGAACAGAGGAGCCTGGAGAGGACAATGGAGCCTGGAGAGAACAGAGGAGCCTGGAGAAGACGATGGAGCCTGGAGAGAACAGAGGAGCCTGGAGAGAACAGAGGAGCCTGGAGAGGACAGTGGAGCCTGGAGAGTATAGAGGAGCCTGGAGAGAACAAAGGAGCCTGGAGAGAACAGAGGAGCCTGGAGAGGACAGAGGAGCCTGGAGAGAACAGAGGAGCCTGGAGAAGACGATGGAGCCTGGAGAGAACAGAGGAGCCTGGAGAGAACAGAGGAGCCTGGAGAGGACAGTGGAGCCTGGAGAGGACAGTGGAGCCTGGAGAGGACAGTGGAACCTGGAGAAGACGATGGAGCCTGGAGAGAACAGAGGAGCCTGGAGAGGACAGTGGAGCCTGGAGAAGACGATGGAGCCTGGAGAGAACAGAGGAGCCTGGAGAGGACAGTGGAGCCTGGAGAGGACAGTGGAGCCTGGAGAGGACAGTGGAGCCTGGAGAGTCCAGTAGAGCCTGGAGAAGATGGTGGAGCCTGGAGAAGACAGTGGAGCCTGGAGAGGACAGTGGAGCCTGGAGAGGACAGTGGAGCCTGGAGAGGACAGTGGAGGAGGACAGTGGAGCCTGGAGAAGACGATGGAGACTGGAGAGGACAGTGGAGCCTGGAGAGGACAGTGGAGCCTGGAGAGGACAGTGGAGCCTGGAGAGGACAGTGGAGCCTGGAGAGGACAGTGGAGCCTGGAGAGGACAGTGGAGCCTGGAGAGGACAGTGTAGGAGGACAGTGGAGCCTGGAGAGGACAGTGGAGCCTGGAGAGGACAGTGGAGCCGGGAGAGGACAGTGGAGGAGGACAGTGGAGCCGGGAGAATACATTGGAGCCTGGAGAAGACGATGGAGCCTGGAGAGAACAGAGGAGCCTGGAGAGGACAGTGGAGCCTGGAGAGGACAGTGGGGGAGGACAGTGGAGCCGGGAGAATACATTGGAGCCTGGAGAAGACGATGGAGCCTGGAGAGAACAGTAGAGCCTGGAGAGGACAGTGGAGCCTGGAGAGGACAGTGGGGGAGGACAGTGGAGCCTGGAGAGGACAGTGGAGCCTGGGGAGGACAGTGTAGGAGGACAGTGGAGCCTGGAGAGGACAGTGGAGCCTGGAGAGGACAGTGGAGCCGGGAGAGGACAGTGGAGGAGGACAGTGGAGCCGGGTGAATACATTGGAGCCTGGAGAAGATGATGGAGACTGGAGAGGACAGTGGAGCCTGGAGAGGACAGTGGAGCCTGGAGACGACAGTGGAGCCTGGAGAGGACAGTGTAGGAGGACAGTGGAGCCTGGAGAGGACAGTGGAGCCTGGAGAGGACAGTGGAGCCGGGAGAGGACAGTGGAGGAGGACAGTGGAGCCGGGAGAATACATTGGAGCCTGGAGAAGACGATGGAGCCTGGAGAGAACAGTAGAGCCTGGAGAGGACAGTGGAGCCTGGAGAGGACAGTGGGGGAGGACAGTGGAGCCTGGAGAGGACAGTGGAGCCTGGGGAGGACAGTGTAGGAGGACAGTGGAGCCTGGAGAGGACAGTGGAGCCTGGAGAGGACAGTGGAGCCGGGAGAGGACAGTGGAGGAGGACAGTGGAGCCGGGTGAATACATTGGAGCCTGGAGAAGATGATGGAGCCTGGAGAGAACAGTGGAGCCTGGAGAGGACAGTGGAGCCTGGAGAGGACAGTGGAGGAGGACAGTAGAGCCTGGAGAGGACAGTGGAGCCTGGAGAGGACAGTGGAGCCTGGAGAGGACAGTGGAGCCTGGAGAGGACAGTGGAGCCTGGAGATTAAAGTGGAGCCTGGAGAGAACAGAGGAGCCTGGAGAGGACAGTGGAGCCTGGAGAGGACAGTGGAGCCTGGAGAGGACAGTGGAGCCTGGAGAGTACAGTAGAGCCTGGAGAAGATGGTGGAGCCTGGAGAAGACAGTGGAGCCTGGAGAGGACAGTGGAGCCTGGAGAGGACAGTAGAGCCTGGAGAGGACAGTGGAGGAGGACAGTGGAGCCTGGAGAAGACGATGGAGACTGGAGAGGACAGTGGAGCCTGGAGAGGGCAGTGGAGCCTGGAGAGGACAGTGGAGCCTGGAGAGGACAGTGTAGGAGGACAGTGGAGCCGGGAGAATACATTGGAGCCTGGAGAAGACGATGGAGCCTGGAGAGAACAGTAGAGCCTGGAGAGGACAGTGGAGCCTGGAGAGGACAGTGGGGGAGGACAGTGGAGCCTGGAGAGGACAGTGGAGCCTGGAGAGGACAGTGTAGGAGGACAGTGGAGCCTGGAGAGGACAGTGGAGCCTGGAGAGGACAGTGGAGCCGGGAGAGGACAGTGGAGGAGGACAGTGGAGCCGGGTGAGAGCCTGGAGAAGACGATGGAGCCTGGAGAGAACAGTGGAGCCTGGAGAGGACAGTGGAGCCTGGAGAGGACAGTGGAGGAGGACAGTAGAGCCTGGAGAGGACAGTGGAGCCTGGAGAGGACAGTGGAGCCTGGAGAGTACAGTGGAGCCTGGAGAAGATGGTGGAGCCTGGAGAGGACAGTGGAGCCTGGAGAGGACAGTGGAGCCTGGAGAAGACAGTGGAGCCTGGAGAGTACAGTGGAGCCTGGAGAGGACAGTGGAGCCTGGAGAGGACAGTGGAGCCTGGAGAGTACAGTGGAGCCTGGAGAATGGAGCCTGGAGGGTGCTATGGACAGTGGAGCCTGGAGAGTACAGTGGAGCCTGGAGAAGAGCCTGGAGATGTGGAGCCTGGAGAGGACAGTGGACAGAAGACAGTGGAGCCTGGAGAGTACAGTGGAGCCTGGAGTGGACAGTGGAGCCTGGAGAGTACAGTGGAGCCTGGAGAAGATGTTGGAGCCTGAAGGGTGCTATGGAGCCTGGAGAGGACAGTGGAGCCTGGAGAGGACAGTGGAGCCTGGAGAGGACAGTGGAGCCTGGAGAGGATAGTGGAGCCTGGAGAGGACAGTGGATTCTGGAGAGGACAGTGGATCCTGGAGAGGACAGTGGAGCCTGGAGAGGACAGTGGAGCCTGGAGAGGACAGTGGATCCTGGAGAGGACAGTGGAGCCTGGAGAGGACAGTGGAGCCTGGAAGGTACAGTGCTCAAAGTGGACTCATTATCTTTCTCTATTATATCCAGAGGAGGATTGGCACTCAGGGCCAAACTACATCATCTTGTCATGCAATTGATTAATTTATCAAAAATTATTTAGAGGTGCTTTTGGTCCCTTGAGTGTTCTATTATTGCTAGGCAACTGTACAGTATGTTTCCAAGCAGGACGTGTGTGTCATGTGTAAATGGCACTGAAGAACTCAGATTCTTCCAGGTGATTTTAGGCAAACTTGACTAAGCTTTTTGGACCAGATGCGTCCCATTATGTCTGGCAAAAACCAAACACTGCATTCCACAGTAAGAACCTCATACCAAAGGTCAAGCATGGTGGTGGTAGTGTGATGGTGTGGGGATGCTTTGCTGCCTCAGGACCTGGACGACTTGCGTTAATAGAAGTAACCATGAATTCTGCTCTGTATCAGAGATTTCTACAGAACAATGTCAGGCCATCCGTCTGTGAGCTGAAGCTGAAGCGCTTCTGAGTCATGCAGCAAGACAATGATCTAAAACACACAATCAAGTCTACATGAAAATGGTCAAAAAGCAACTAATTTTAAGTTTTGGAATGGCCTAGTCAAAGTCCAGACCTAATCCCAGTTGAGATGTTGTGGCAGGACTTGAATTGAGCAGTTCATTCTTGAACACCAAAAAATATCACTGAGTTAAAGCAATTCTGCATGCAAGAGTGGACCAAAATTGTGAGAGACTGATCCACAACTACAGGAAGCATTTGGTTGTAGTCATTGCAGCTAACGTTGGCACAACCAGTTATGGAGCGTATGGGTGTCACGTTCTGACCTTTATTTCCTTTGTTTTGTATTTATTTAGTATGGTCAGGGCGTGAGTTGGCTGGGCAGTCTATGTTTGTTTTTCTATGTTTTGGGGTATTTCTATGTTTCGGCCTAGTATGGTTCTCAATCAGAGGCAGGTGTCATTAGTTGTCTCTGATTGAGAATCATACTTAGGTAGCCTGGGTTTCACTGTGTGGTTGTGGGTGATTGTTCCTGTCTCTGTGTTTGCACCAGATAGGACTGTTTTATTTTTTCGCACGTTTGTTATTTTGTTAGTTATTTCATGTATAGTGTCTTTATAAATTAAAGAACATGAATAACCACCACGCTGCATTTTGGTCCGCCTCTACTTCACCTAAAGAAAACCGTTACAATGGGGGCAATTACTTTTCACACAGGGGAATTGGGTGTCGCATAACTTTGTTAATTAAATAAGTTAAGTAAATATACATTTTGGGGGGTTATTTGAAAACTCAGGTTCCCATTACCTAATATTAGGTTTCAGTTGAAGATCTGAAAACATTAAATAGAGAAATCAGAAAGGGGAACCAGAAAGGGGGCAAATACTTTTTCACGGCACTGTATAAGTGACAAGCTGAAGAAGCACCCATTCACTACATTCAAATACTTCAACTTTTTTACTGAATGTAGCTTGCTTCTCTGGCATTAGACTTGACTATGCTGTGCCTCGTTAGCTGCATATAGGGGAATTCCTTTGGTGTGAGGAGCCTGGCACCAGTTTCATAGTGAACCCACCAGGTGAAGGGTGGGGTGAGAGGAGGGAAGGAAAGAGTGGAGAGGAGAGAGGAGAGAGAGGAGGAAAGGGGAAGTGAGGATAGAGAGGACAAGAGAGGAAAGAGGAAGGGAGGAGAGGAGAGGAGAAGAGAGGAGGAAAGGGGAGCGGAGGTGAGTGGAGAGGGGAGGTTTGGTGGATCTAGCTTAAAAGGTGGGGGAGGATAGGAAATAATGACATAGAGGTAACTATTGAGGCGAGGTGAGGGGAGAGGAAGAAATGAGAGGAAGGGAGGATAGGATAGGAGGGATGGAGAGGAGGTGAATGAGAGAATAGCAGGAGAGAATAACAATAGGAAGATAATCCGCCACCTCCACTCAGAGATATTGGTGCTGCGCTTTCATTCTCTGATAGAAAGGGTTATCTCTGATCTGATCCGGATTGATGCTCATTAGCTGTCCCAGAATTAAACTCAAGGCGCTTTTCCTTTTGGTTTTTGTCACCAGCATGCATGCAAGGGTGAACTTTGGGGATTGATTATAGAAAGCGCTGGATCTGAAGATTCTCTCTGATGCTGGCCAACCAATTGTGAAGGAACAAAGTCAATGGGTGTGGAATTAAACTGTGCACCTACCATAGGGTTCTACATCGGAATATTCTCCAATACTTCATAATACTCTAGTTTGCAATTTGCATTGTCATGGATCAGTAACTCTGCTGAAGTCCTGCTATAGATTTTAAATAGCAAAGACACTGAACTTTTAAAAATATATTATTTTTTTGTTAAAATAAGGATTGGGCCATGGGTAGGCCTCTAGAGGAAGTTCAAACAGAAGTCAGAGGGAGAGACTCATGTCCATTACCTAGGGTCATGGAGTTGCTTTGATTTCTGAGAGTGAGCTGAGCCATGGAGATAAGGGTAGTTCCTCGAACTAAGGACCGAAAATAATCAGACATGACATTCTCAGAGAGCGTTCATCCTCAGATCATGTGTTGCCATCTCGTAGGTCTATTTCAGTTCATTAATCAAACTCAAGGCAATCCAAAGGGATGTGCTCCCACATAGTGGTACCCTCTCTCTCAAGCCCTTTAAGTTGAATCAAACTCAAGGCAATCCAAAGGTACCCTCTCAAGCCTGCATTTCCCTGGGAAATTAGTTTTGTGCAGAATATTTCTAAGAAATGGCAGATGAAGAAGTATTGGCAATCAGAAGAGAAATGTAATTTATTTACGCAGTCGCAGGAAGAGGTATAATTGTATTAAAGTGCCAGTGGCTACCCAACACGAGGTAGAAATGGAGACAGCTTCCAGATCACTGCCAACAATGCTACAATCTCCCGGAGACACAGACACACTTTTTGAAGGAAGAGATGACAATCAATTAAAATATCCTTCAAATCTCCTTAAAAACACTCGGTGCTTATTAAGCTCAATCTGTCAGCATAGCCACCCTGAGTAAACAGTTCTCTCTTCTCTGGTATAAAAGATATGTGGAAAGGGAAGTGAGTTTGAACAAAAAGCATTTGCAGTATTGCGAAAATGTGCCAAAGGGATAAAATACTTAATATAGGGACGTGTGCTATAACTGCAGTGAAAATACTCTGAAGCTCAATACTCTAGTGTGGAGAAGGATTAGTTGGAGGAGATCTTGTAGTTAGAGGTATTGTACTGTGTACTGTCCTTGGATTAACAGTTATCCCTGATGTATAACAGGATTAATCAACATCAGTTACAATCAATTGTGGTGAGAAATTAATTGTCTTCCTCCATATTCATATTATATGATTCTAGAATAGGGCTCCCGAGTGGCGCATCGGTCTAAGGCACTGCATCTCAGTGCTAGAGGTGTCACTACAGACCATGTTCAATTCCAGGCTGTATCACAACTGGCCATGATTGGGAGTCCCATTAGGGTGGCACACAATTGGCCCAGCGTTATCCAGGTTAGGGTCGGGGTAAGCCGTCATTGTAAATAAGAATTTGTTCTTAATGGAATAAAGGTTCAATAACTCTAATGTAACAAAATGTGGAAAAAGTCAAGGGTTCTGAATACTTTCACAATGCACCGTAAGTGATAGATGCTGTTAGCACACTAATGCACATATTTTGGGAATGTTCTGGTCACATGTTTCAGATTTCCTTACAAAAGTTATGTATTTCCCTGTGAACAAAGATCCACCTTTATTTTTGTTGAATGATGACTCTTAATTTTTAATGCAACTAGTTCAGAAAATAATAATTTATGCAAGGTTAACAGCAGCAACATTTTTTTATCCTTAGTGCTGATTACACCTACAATCCTCTCGCCTCAAACATGGTTGTCATATTTTCAAGATATTGTCCATATAGAACAATCAATGGTCCTACACGATAAGGGAGAGGGGGGACGACATTTTCTTTTCTGGGAATAATATAGAATATTTTTTATTGTAAATTATACTCCCTTCCTGTAAATTTCATTTAGTGTATTTAAATAATTGACTCCTGACAATATGTAAATAGTTTTATTGTATGTTTGTTTGTACAAAAGGGTGTTAGTGATGTCATGCCAGTTATTATTTGTAATGTGATCCTGTTTTATAATGTGAAGAAAAAATGTGGATAACAACAACAACAAAAATGACTTGGTAATCACCTATTCATGTAATCTTTTGCAAAGTAAGGGCTCTGGTCAAGGTAGTGCACTAAATAGGGAATAGGGTGCCATTTGGGATGCACTTAATGGCTGCTCCTGTTCCACTCTGAGTAAATGTGATAATTTTTCAGCTCTGCCTCAGAGCCAATTACATCATCACCTGCAGGGCCGGGTGTCACGAGTCAAGTGGATGTCAGATACATCTAGTGCCTCTCAGTCTTCTTCAGTCGGCTACAGCACCAGGAAGTGGCAAGCTATTCTGATAACTCAAACTCTCACTCTCTAACTGCCTTTGGCTGGTAGGGTAACAGTGAAAGGAAACTTTGCATTTTCAACCATGTGCTTTGTTTCCCCCTCTTACTAAATGAGAGAAATGTTTGTGTGAATAGCAGTGAATAACAGTGAATAACAGTGAATAGTACAACCAAGACATGGCTTACATCACAGGAGGTTGGTGGCACCTTAATTGGGGAGGATGGGCTCGTGGTAATGGCCGGAGCAGAATAAGTGTAATAGTATCAAATACATCAAACATATTGTTTCCTTGTGGTTGATGCTATTCCATTCGCTCAGTTCCAACTATTATTATGAGCCGTCCTCCCCTCAGCAGCCTCCACTGACTTACACAACCATTGAAAACACTCAACACAAAAATGACATATACAATTTCCAGTGTTTGTTGGTTTTATTTGTGGTTACATATTTTTAACATAATCTATCATCTTGCCTTGGGAAAGGTATGAGTGCGCTGAAACCTTTTGAGCAGTTCAAAGTATTTACAGTGCCTTGCGAAAGTATTCGGCCCCCTTGAACTTTGTGACCTTTTGCCACATTTCAGGCTTCAAACATAAAGATATAAAACTCTATTTTTTTGTGAAGAATCAACAACAAGTGGGACACAATCATGAAGTGGAACAACATTTATTGGATATTTCAAACTTTTTTAACAAATCAAAAACTGAAAAATTGGGCGTGCAAAATTATTCAGCCCCTTTACTTTCAGTGCAGCAAACTCTCTCCAGAAGTTCAGTGAGGATCTCTGAATGATCGATGATGTTGACCTAAATGACTAATGATGATAAATACAATCCACCTGTGTGTAATCAAGTCTCCGTATAAATGCACCTGCACTGTGATAGTCTCAGAGGTCCGTTAAAAGCGCAGAGAGCATCATGAGGAACAAGAAACACACCAGGCAGGTCCGAGATACTGTTGTGAAGAAGTTTAAAGCCGGATTTGGATACAAAAAGATTTCCCAAGCTTTAGACATCCCAAGGAGCACTGTGCAAGCGATAATATTGAAATGGAAGGAGTATCAGACCACTGCAAATCTACCAAGACCTGGCCGTCCCTCTAAACTTTCAGCTCAAACAAGGAGAAGACTGATCAGAGATGCAGCCAAGAGGCCCATGATCACTCTGGATGAACTGCAGAGATCTATAGCTGAGGTGGGAGACTCTGTCCATAGGACAACAATCAGTCGTATATTGCACAAATCTGGCCTTTATGGAAGAGTGGCAAGAAGAAAGCCATTTCTTAAAGATATCCATAAAAAGTGTCATTTAAAGTTTGCCACAAGCCACCTGGGAGACACACCAAACATGTGGAAGAAGGTGCTCTGGTCAGATGAATCCAAAATTGAACTTTTTGGCTTGGTTTGGGCCTGCTTTTCTTCAGCAGGGACAGGGAAGATGGTTAAAATTGATGGGAAGATGGATGGAGCCAAATACAGTACCATTCTGGAAGAAAACCTGATGGAGTCTGCAAAAGACCTGAGACTAGGACGGAGATTTGTCTTCCAACAGGACAATGATCCAAAACATAAAGCAAAATCTACAATGGAATGGTTCAAAAATAAACATATCCAGGTGTTAGAATGGCCAAGTCAAAGTCCAGACCTGAATCCAATCGAGAATCTGTGGAAAGAACTGAAAACTGCTGTTCACAAATGCTCTCCATCCAACCTCACTGAGCTCGAGCTGTTTTGCAAGGAGGAATGGGGAAAAATGTCAGTCTCTCGGTGTGCAAAACTGATAGAGACATACCCCAAGCGACTTACAGCTGTAATCGCAGCAAAAGGTGGCGCTACAAAGTATTAACTTAAGGGGGCTGAATAATTTTGCACGCCCAATTTTTCAGTTTTTGATATGTTACAATTTTTTGAAATATCCAATAAATGTCGTTCCACTTCATGATTGTGTCCCACTTGTTGTTGATTCTTCACAAAAAAATACAGTTTTATATCTTTATGTTTGAAGCCTGAAATGTGGCAAAAGGTCGCAAAGTTCAAGGGGGCCGAATACTTTCGCAAGGCACTGTAAATAGCTTGCACCCAGTTGTATAGAAAAACACATGACTCTGGCATTCCCTGGTCTCTAACATTCTGTCTTAATGGACTACATATTCACAGGCGTACTATTCCTGACAAAGACCCAATTTGGGTTTGAAATGTTGTCCTATTGTATCACACTTTAGAAGCATATATACCAGTGTGGAGGTACATTTTTTGTTATTTGTTCATTTACTCCCTATGATCACACAGTCTATGATTAGGGAGGTTGACATTGGGCCTGTTGCTGCTGCAGAGGTTCATGCCAATTACTGTTAGGCCAATTAAAATGTATTTGTAGGGATTGCTCATTTATCAAACAGAACAAAAGGTCAGACCGATTTAAAAACACACTTAATGCACATTATTGGAAGAATTCATTAGCCATGCAAGGACACATGCTTTCTGTTTGTGTGACCATGTTGTCCATCACAATTTAGCAATGAAATGAAATACAAAATGCTAAACATTTTGACTCCCTGGAAAGCTGTGGCAGATGTTACTGAGTGGACCATCCTAGTTAGATTAATGCAAATGAATGAGAGAGATAGGAAGATGAGAGATAAAAAGAGAGATATAATAAGAAAGCTAAATGGGAAGAGAAAAAGAGAGAAAGTTAGAAGGAGAGAGAGGAGAGACATACAGTATAGCCTATATGTAGAGATAGAGAGAGAGACGGAGAACTAGCATGTGAGAAAGGTCGAGAGGGAGAGATTGGGAGAGAGATCTGTAGAGTGAGAGTTAGATAGATGAAAGCTAGAGGGTGGGCTCTCTGATGTCTACACAGTCGTTAGTGGCCAGCCCCTGCAAAGGGAGCACCAGTAAGGGCCCACAAAATACCACCCCACCTCACCTCAATATGATACAGTAAATGTGGTCCTTAATTAGGGGTTCACAGCGAAGCTGAAACCTATTGTGGTTCTCTGTATTCTTTTAATATTTTTTTTCTTCAGCAGCCTGGTTGTCTGAGGGTAGAAACTATCGGCCAGTCTTTCAGTATTCGCCATGATGCTCCTGAACTGCCCGCGCCTGAGTGATTGAAACGGAGAGAACAGGGCATTGCTTGGATGGCGGGGTCCCTGATGATCTTTTTGGCCTACCTGCAACACCTAGTGTTGTAGGTGTCCTGCAGGGCAGGCAGTGTGCACCCAATGCTGTGTTCAGCTGCACGTATCACTCTCTGAAGAGCCTTGCGGTCCGCGGGGGTGGAGTTGCGGTACCAGGCTGCGATGCAGCAAGACACTATGCTCTCGATGGCGCTCCCGTAGAACACTGTGAGAGCCCTAGGGACATGCTGAATTTCCTCAGCATCCTCAGTTGAAGAGTGCCGCCTTCACTACGTTGTACGTGTGGTGGTTAGGTTGGTAACTTTTTTTCTAATTTGGCACACAGAAACTACAGGTCACAAGTAACTTGGTCAAAAATACCTTTATTTAACTAGGCAAGTCAATCTAGGAACAGTGGGTTAACTGAATGTTCAGGAGCAGAACGACAGATTTGTACCTTGTCAGCTCGGGGGTTTGACCTTGCAACCTTCCGGTTACTAGTCCGCCACTCTAACCACTTGGCTACCCTGCCGCCCCAGCAGTGATAGGTGGTGCTGTATAAGCAGTTTCACTTAAAACCTCATATACATCGAGAAAAATATTTTATATTATTATTTTAAGCTTTAGCGTTACATAGCCACACCCTGTTTGACCTACCCACTTGGCAAAAACTGGTTGAATTGTTTCCATGTCATTTCAACGAAAACAATCTATGTGAGGGCGCTGAACCAACGTGGAAAAGTCATCAACATAAGGGCATTTTGTATTTTTTTCGCCCAACTTTTAACCTAAATCCTTTTTTTTCATGTTGAATTCAAGTTAGTTGTCAACGAAAACCACATGTAAATAAAGGTTAAATAAAAAATATATTTTTAAATTGACATTGAACTAACGTCTGTGCCCATGATGAACAAATTTGCCTCAAGGACCCATAAAGACCGTCAGGATAGATTTCAAATAACACCAAATTCCATATGCAGGTCCATGGAACACATCTAAACTTTTACCTGTCAATTTAAATCCTTCATAAATTACCTCAACAATGGCCTATCAACTTGAAACTTTTTAGGATCATCAAAGCCAACCATGATGAATCCATGTTTGAAATTGATATTTTAAAACAAATAAAGGAAATGATTAATAATTCACCTTTTTGGCTATGTAACGCTAAAGCTTAAAATAATAATATAAAATATTTTTCTCATGGTCTAAAAGTCAAATTCACTCAAAATGTGGTCTTTGGATTCATCACAATAATTAATAAAGAGTTTGAGATAAATAACGTTTATGCATTCAAAGATGGCTACACTATACCAGTAGATGCATATTAGCACATAGGCTAATATGCTAAAATAGACAAAAAATACTTAGAAAATCTTCTTCTCATGAACAGTAGGACCAAATGACACCATGTAGTCCAATGGTACATGTCTTATCTTAGTTTGAGACAAACTAAGGGATTGGTCAAAAGTTGTTGACAAATAAAAAATCGGATTTTATGTTTCCATTTAAACCACTGTAAATCCACTCCAAGCAAGACTACGCCAACAAGTTACTGGTACAAAAAATATTATTGTAGAGATCTTTTCCAAGCTATAGCTGTTGTATTGTTTTATTTGAGAGAGTAGCTGTTGTGAAACTCAGATTCAATGTTAGGTGTTAGAAATGTTAGGTGTTAGAAACGACTGTTGGAACTTTTGGACAAAACTAGTTTAGGAGAGCAAATGATATATTTGTTAACTGCCTCACTCTTGACAGATGTAGCCTACTGGAACCATACTATTGTAAAAAGACAGGAACCTTCCCTCTAGCCATGATTGTCTGATATAATGGATGGGCTGGACATGTCGAGAGATGAGTTTGGATTGGTCTGCCATGAAATGCGTTTCTGTCTATAACATGAGCTGTTAAGTATATATTTTTTACTTTTTATTTTTTTCTTTCACCTTTATTTAACCAGGTGGGCTAGTTGAGAACAAATTCTCATTTATCACTGTGACCTGGCCAAGATTAAGCAAAGCACTGCAACACAAACAACAACACAGTGTTACAATAACACAATAGAAAAAAAAAGAAAGTCTATATACAGTGTGTGCAAATGGCGTGAGGAGGTAAATAGGTAAATAGGTCATAGTAGCGAAGTAATTAAAATTGAGCAAATTAACACTGGAGTGATAGATGAGCAAATGGTGATGCGCAAGTAGAAATACTGGTGTGCAAAAAAGCAGAAAAGTAAATAAAAACAATATGGGGATGAGGTAGGTAGATTGGGTGGGCTATTTACAGATGGGTTATGTACAGCTGCAGCGATCGGTTAGCTGCTTAGATAGCTGATGTTTGAAGTTAGTGAGGGAAATATAATTCTCCAGCTTCAGCAATTTTTGCAATTCGTTCCAGTCATTGGCAGCAGAGAACTGGAAGGAGTGTTGTACGGCATTGAAGCTCGTTTGGAGGTTAGCTAACACAGTGTCCAAAGAAGGGCCAGATGCGGGGCATGACCGCAGCAGCTTTCCAATCTTTAGGGATCTCGGACGATACGAAATACAGGTTGAACAGACTAGTAATAGGGGTGTGCAACAATGGCTGTGGATAATTTTAGAAAGAGAGGGTCCAGATTGTCTAGCCCAGCTGATTTGTACAGGTCCAGGTTTTGCAGCTCTTTCAGAACATCTGCTATCTGAATTTGGGTGAAGGAGAAGCTGGGGAGGCTTGGGCAAGTAGCTGCGGGGGGTGTGGAGCTGATGGCCGGGGATGGTGTAGCCAGGAGGAAAGCATGGCCAGTCGTAGAGAAATGCTTATTGAAATTCTCATGAAATTCATGTTTTAGTGACGGTCGATGGCCGTCAGGTCTGGAGTGAACCAAGTGCTATATCTGTTCTTAGTTTTACATTTATTGAAAGGTAAGCCTTTCTAACATGTTTTTTTAAAGATACCACGAAGAACTGCAAAGGTGTTGCTAATGCTCTCCACTTTCTGGAGAACCAAGTTTTGAAATCAGTGGACTGCCAGTGGAAGCAGAATGTGATAGCCAAGGAGATGGAGAAAGTCCAGGCGTTTGATTGCAAATATGCGGAGCGAGTTGAAAAGAGAACGCACAGAAAGCTGTTGCATAAAACACCTGTCTCTGGATTATATCTTCAAACGAAGGGCAACCATTGCATCTGTGACAGAGAGGGAGAAGCGTATTTCCATGTATGTTTCTAACTTTGCAAATGAATGCGTACTGTTACCTAGCTAGCTAATGTTACCTGGCTGGCTGGTTTGCTTGCTAATGCTACGTGTATGATCTGTGTAGTAATATTATCCATATCTCAGAGTAATTTGCATTGCTAGTTATAGACTAATGTTAGCTAGCTAACATTGAACCTAGTTGGTTAGCTTTAGCTACTTGTAGATTCATGCAGGGTAGTAATGTTATGAGATGGGATTATGGTTCATTATTTAGCTAGCTAGCTACATGTCTAAACAAAAGACTCCACTATGCATGTAACCATTTCACTGTATAGTTTACACCTTCTGTATCCTGTGCATGTGACAAATGAACTTTTATTTAATTTGATATAGTGTGTGTTTACCAGAGACGGTAATGTGAATAACAACATGACCTGCACCAAAGTCAAATTAGAATATAACGTTAGGCCAACGAGACGGTGTCCATGTTCTAAAATTCACCGGTAGAATGTCAAGCTTTTATTTCATCACACTCACAACCATAAGCTATTTTCTGTAATTAGTTTGCCATTAACTTATAAATAATGATCTTGTTGTGAGTTTATTTTCCTTTAATAATGAACACAAATTTAAGACGTCAACTATGATATGGTCATTATTTGATCTGGCTAGCCTGCTAACGTAACGTTAGCTAGCCAACTAGCTAGCCAATACATTCTTTAGAAAGTTGCTTTTAGTTGCCTGGTTTGCTATATTGATATATACTAAATCCAATTTTAAACAGATACACCAGTTATGCTATTTTGGACCACCAGGCTGCTGATGTCATGCAGCATGTCATTTTTGTGTTTATACTTTTTCATAACTACAATGACAAGTTTGATGTCGAACGACAATAGAATGGTCATGATGTCACTGTGACAACTGTACACAGAGATGTCGATAGATGTAGCATAAACCCGTCTTTAGTCTTGAAATCTTTGATTTAGTACACTACTGTACTCACTCTGTTTAGCACATAGCCTCACATGTGAATGCCTAAAGAGATGTGTGGGGCTATGGCTTAAGAGGGGGTTTGTGCTTGATACTGTAGGCCTATCTTACTGTCAGAGAAACACAGGAGCACCATTCAACATCCCACTAATCACACACGAACAGTAATTCAACTATTTATATTTCCAATAGAATGTAACCATTAACATGCCAACCAGTGGGCAAAACTGACAATAAACTCATGCATCCTGGTGCACCGGACGTGGATACAAATTAGCACCAAGGACATCTATACTCTGTTAGGGAAGGCCAAATGAAGGCAATTCTGAACAGATGCACACGAGCGCGCGCACACACAGAGAGGTATAGTGTTTCTTTGGAGATTGCGTTACAGTGGGGCGAGGAGAGAGCGAGAGAGAGAGGTGGGCTCAGTAATGGGGATTTACTTAAATACCTTGCAAGTCAACCAGCAAGACACAGAGCACTCTGCTGTTTGGATTGACAATAATATGGACGGATTGAAACTTCAACTGATCTAACAGATTGTATAGTTGGCGTGTCTGCGCGTTTGGGGTCAGCATGAGCGCGGACTGCACGAGCTACTACAACGCAGAGAAAGTGCTCATAAACGAGTTCACGTGCCCTAAACCGGACAACGATGCAGGAGCCCTTTTCTGCTGTGGCTTCAATGACATGAAATACTGTTGTGATGACCCAAACAGTTTTTTCCCATACGAGTATGGATACATGTGGTGGTTAAGGTAAGAATAATAATGTAACTTTGCTAACTTATAAGGAATGCCTAAAACACTTTGCACTGCACTCTTTCTTTTATACAGTGAATTTCTCTCTGGCAACTCCCAAATGGGATAGGTGTAGTGGTGTAGTGGTGTATTGGTGAAAATATGTATTGTGTATTGGTAAAAAGCAACTAGAAGCCATGCATCAATGGCTCCATCATGATCAACACATCACAGGAAGGTGCTTGTTGCATTATGTAAACCTAGAAGTGAAAATAAATGCTGTCAAGTCCCCACATTAACATACTGATATAAAACAAATCTAATGAGGATGCAGCCCGTGGATTTAAGAATGGGAACACACTCATTTACAGCGACCTTTGCAGCATTGCAGTGTAGGAGAGGTGAAGACTTCAATAAGCAAATTAGTAGAAGCTGTGGAAAATTAGATGCTCTTGATATTGTGAGGATCCAGATCTGAGTTTCTACAAAAATACATTGAAATGTCAGAGAATAGCCTACCAAAGTGCTAAACTTTTAGCCAGTGATACAAAAGCTATTATATGAGTAATTCAGAAGCTGTCAGAAGACACATTGTACTACTGTACTATAACGTCTTCTTCACGATGTGAAGATGATGTGGCCAGCTGTTGAGTCTGTCAGGCAGGTAGTCATCATGTATAAAAGCCACCTTAAAGCACCAATCTGCAGTTCAAACAATAAACAGTTGAGGGATGCAGCTTGAGAAACTCTAGACAGAGCCATGGATGCAAGGACTGACCATCCATGAGAGATAAAAATGATAGTTTTAAGCATGTTTTGAAGCTAGAAAAGTGTTTGTTATCATTGACTTGGTTTACAAACAATGCAGTAAAACAAAAATCAATGGCTATACATATATCATTCATTTAACAGTCTAAAAATGAATGTAGCAACTGCGGCTTGCCCCTTTAATGCATTATTCAGTTATACAGGCTTTTAAACATATCCATGGAGTCAGTCCTTCAAACCACCCAACATTATGAGAGGGAGTTCTGTTTTCTCCTACAAATACAGTAGTATCCTGTAGCGATATTGTGTTTGAGCAGTAGCTGTCTTACGATCTCTTTCATTCACATGGTAACAAAACGCCTGGCTAACCTGTAGTGTTTGTGATATTGCATAATTGTAGTTCAATGTTTTTAATAAAAAGGCTGCGAGGCTCCATGCGAGGCTCCCTACGAGGCTCCCTATGAGGCTCCCTGTGAGGCTCCCTACGAGTGAGCTGCTTTAAGGCTAAATGCGAGAATCATTGCAAGGTTCCCTGTGAGGCACCGTGCGAGGCTCCCTGTGAGCTGCTTTAAAGCTACTTACGAGGCTCCCTGTGAGGCTCCCTGTGAGGCTCCCTGTGAGCTGCTTTAAGGCAACCAGCAATGGGGAAGGTTCCTGTCAACAGCATCCCCTCTCCTTCTGATCTAGTTCTATAAATAGATCACAAGGGCAAGCTGTAGAGAAAGAAAGTAATTTTGAAAGGGCTTTCCGTCGACCTGTGGAGAAAGTCATCTTGAAAGGGCTTCTTGTTGACCTTTGGAGAAAGAAAGCCATCTTGAAAGGGCTTTCTGAGGATCCCACAGTGAATGACTGATCATAGAGAGATCACATGAATAAGGGTTGCTGCTGTGAAAGAAGTGAAAGAAGTCCTTACAGAACTGAACAGAAAAGTTTATGATTTTAATCCCATGGCAGAGAGCAGAGAGTGATGCAGGTTCGTAAGTGTTCCTTTGATGCCTTGGTTAATAACAGGAAGTTGAAAATTATACATCAGGCTTAGGTTGTGTGTGTGTGTGTGTGTGTGTGTGTGTGTGTGTGTGTGTGTGTGTGTGTGTGTGTGTGTGTGTGTGTGTGTGTGTGTGTGTGTGTGTGTGTGTGTGTGTGTGTGTGTGTGTGTGTGTGTGTGTGTGTGTGCACGTGCCAAACATAATATAGATCTCAAAATAATCTGTTGCTGATCCTAATGCCTTTTCAAAAAGCTGCTCTGTGTCGCTTTCAGACTCGTTCATCATTATTGTTAAGTTGTGGCATTGGCATCTTGTGGCAACAGTGATCTGTTAAACCACTGTAGGCTCTTTCAGAATGCATATTAAATGCACTTGTAATTGATTGATAATATTCCGCCTGACTAGGCACTGATACCCTCCACTCTCTTGTGCTTTAAGTTTTAGGTGAGACTTAATTGATTTGATTGATTTAACAGTCAATTAGTTTGATTGAAGTTGTTTTCTTAGGTGCTTTGCATTTTGGGTAAAACAAAATAAGAATGTTCTAGTTTCTGATTGGGAATGAAACACCAGTCAGTCAAAGCAGAAATTAAAAGTAAATGCAAATAGTCTGGTATAATTTCAAATGAAAATACTTAGAGGCAGTGATTGTAGATATCATAAAAGTTTTTTTTTCATCAAAGGACTTTTCTTCTCATTTCATTGGAATGCATGTGTCATCACTGCATACCGGGGAAGAATTTCATTTGAATTTGATGATATGTGCATTTTCTGAAGTGGAATGTTGTCAAAGTGGAAATTATGTTTTGCCTTTGATCACACTCAACAGTCTCTCAGTTACTGCTGCACAACTTCTAAAACGTATGATAACATTTTCAAACGTCAAAATAAATTTTTATATCTTTGAAAGTGCATAGAAGAACTTAAATATCTCTTGTTTTCTTCCTCTCCTATTCTCTCTTTCATTTGTCTGCTGTACTTTATATTCCCTTTTCTCTTTCATTCGTTCCATGAAATTCTCTCTCTCTCTCGCTCTCGCTCTTGCTCTTGCTCTTGCTCTTGCTCTCTCGTCTTTCTCTCTCTCTATCGCTCTCTCTCTCACTCACACTCCCTCTCTCTATTCCCCCCCTCTTCTCACCCACTCTGTCTGACAGTCTGGGAGCGCTGGTTGGCCTGTCCATAGCAGCTGTGGTCCTGCTAGCGTTCATCATCACTATCTGTGTCCTGTGCTATCTGTTCATCGCGACCAAACCCAAAGGCCTTGACAACGGACTGCCCCTCATAGCACCAGGTATGTCACCAATTGTATGACCCACTATTACAAGGCAAGGGTCGTATTCACTAAGCACCAAACGGAAGAAAACTGAAACAGGGAGGGACTACCTGTTTTCGTTTTCTGTTAAAAAACGCTTTGCTACGTTGTGCCCCAATGAATAGGACCCATGCCAAAAGAGCCTATAGAATTCAATATAGTATCATATGTTCATTTGATGGCTATAAAAATGCATTTTATTTGAATTGCGTTTATCCCACCCTCAAGGTGCTTTAATGCTACAGTATATGATGGAAACAGAAGATATGAACAGAAGTTAAGCTCATCTCTATGGAAATCATTTTAATTTGACATGCCAGAATGGCTTGGGGCATCTGTCTTCTGTTGTTGCAGTAGCACTCAGATTCAGATTGGAATGACTTCTGGTGTATAGGATGCAGTAAGATGCCCATTCCTTAGTACAGTAGGAACAAATAACATTGAAAACAGGGGCTGATTATGAATGCTCTAGCAAAGGGCTCCTACAGTGGCTCAATGACTTTCCACTTATCTGGCAGAATAACCTCCAAGCCTTAAAATCCATTATCATCCTAGATACCAAGATTGTACTTAATATAAGTAGCCTTCTTAGAATAAAAGTTCATTGTGAGAGAGAGAGAGTGAGAGAGTCAGTATAAAATGTGTGTGTGAGCAAATTAAGTGAGTGTGTGTGTTGAAGTGTCAGTGTGTGTGAGTGTGTAAAGTCCTGTGAGTGTGCATAGAGAAAAAATACAAGGGTAAACTCAGATAGTCCGTGTAGCCATTTTGTTAGCTATTTAGCAAATGTATGACTTGGGGATTGAAACTGTTCAGGAGACTGTTGGTATCAGACTTGATGCACCGGTACCGCTTGCCTTGCGGAAGCAGAGAGAACAGTCTATGGCTTGGGTGGCTGGAGTCTTTAACAAGTTTTGTCTGGTAGAGAGGCATTGTAGGGCAGATCACGGTTGGGTCTTCCCCTGTAATCCGTAATGGACTGTAGCCCCTGTCACATGCGGCAGGTGTCGGCATCTATGTAATATGATTCCACCTTTCCTATATTGTTCTCTTGCTCGTTTGATGACTCTGTGGAGGTCGTAGCAGGATTTTTTTGTACTTGTCAGTGATACCCCTGTGTGCGGTAACCCTGTCCTTTAGTTTAGCGACAATCGCTGTGTTATTTCAGGGCTTTTGATTGGGGAAGCAGTGAACCTTCACTGTGGGGACAACATTTGCTGATGCATTTCCTAATGAAGCCGGTGACAGAGGTGGTTAGCTCGTTGATGTTATCGAGGGAGTTTCGGAACATAGTTCAGTCACCGCTAGCAAAGCAGTCCTGTAGCATAATCTCTGATTCTGATGACGAATTCTCAACAAATCAAGTCACTGGTACTTCCTGTTTGACCATCTGCTTGTAAAACAGGAAACAGGAGTACATAGTCATGATCTGATTTGCCGAATGGGGGACGCAGGAGTAGGAATGTGGCGGTCATGAAATTTTGTCACCCGGTGATTGTCAATTACTGCCAGACTCACTGTAATTTACCGTTAATTAGCTTAAACACATTTAGCATCTCCTGGCTTCCATGCATAGCCTACAAGCCACTGATTCAGACCTTTGGAACACCTACATTTTAAAAAGTCTAATACATCCATTTAATATATAGCCTACACCATCACAATAAATTGCACAATAGACAGGTACTTTGTGTTGTAGATTACAGGAAAATGAAGACTCTATTCTCGTCGACGGGGCTGTAGTGGAGCAGGTTGGGAGCTTCAAGTTCCTTGGTGTCCACATTGCCAAAAAACTAACATTGTTCAAGCTAGAGGTCGACCGATTAATCGGCATGGTTAATTAGGGCCGATTTCAAGTTTTCATAACAATCGGTAATCAGCCTTTTTGGACGCCGATTATGGCCGATTACATTGCAATCCACGAGGAAACTGCATGGCAGGCTGACCACCTGTTGTGCGAGTGCAGCGTCAAAAGGACCTTGTGGCTGCGAGAAGCCAAGGTAAGTTGCTAGCTAGCATTAAACTTATTATTATTTTATTTTTTAAATTCACCTTTATTTAACCAGGTAGGCCAGTTGAGAACAAGTTCTCATTTACAACTGTGACCTGGCCAAGATAAAGCAAAGCAGTGCGACAAAAACAATGTCAAATAGTTACACATGGGATAAACAAACATACAGTCAATAACAGTGTGTGCAAATGAAGTAAGGATGTAAGGCAATAAATAGGCCAATGGTGGCGAAGTAATTACAATTTAGCAATTTACACTGGAGTGATATATGTGCAGTAGAAATATTGATGTGCAAAAGAGCATAAAAACCAAAACAAATATGGGAATGAGGTAGGTAGTTGGTTGGATGGATGGGCTATTTAAAGATGGGATGTGTACAGCTGCAGCGATCGGTAAGCTGCTCAGACAGCTGACGCTTAAAGTTATTGAGGGAGGTATAAGTCTCCAACTTCAGGGATTTTTGCAATTCGTTCCAGTCATTGGCAGCAGAGAACTGGAAGGAAACGCGGCCAAAAGAGGTGTTAGCTTTGGGGATGACCAGTGAAGTATACCTGCTGGAGCGCATGCTATGGGTGGGTATTGCTATGGTGACCAGTGAGCTGAGATAAGGCGGAGCTATACCTAGCAAAGACTTATAGATTACCTGGAGCCAGTGGGTTTGGCTACAAATATGTAGAGAGGACCAGCCAATGAGAGCATACAGGTCGCAGTGGTGGGTAGTAAATGGGGCTTTAGTGACAAAACGGATGGCACTGTGATAGACTGCATCCAATTTGCTGAGTAGAGTGTTGGAGGCTAATTTGTAAATGGCATCGCTGAAGTCAAGGATCGGCAGGATAGTCAGTTTTACAAGGGTAAGTTTGGCAGCATGAGTGAAGTAGGCTTTGTTGTGAAATAGGAAGCCAATTCTAGATTTAACTTTGGATTGGAGATGCTTAATGTGAGTCTGGAAGGAGAGTTTACAGTCTAACCAGACACTTAGGTATTTGTAGTTGTCCACATATTCTAAGTCAGAACCGTCCAGAGTAATGATGCTAGATGGGCGGGCGGGTGCGGGCAGCGATAGGTTGAAGAGCATGCATTTAGTTTTACTAGTATTTAAGAGCAGTCGGAGGCTACGGAAGGAGAGTTGTATGGCATTGAAGCTCGTTTACAGTCTAACCAGACACTTAGGTATTTGTAGTTGTCCACATATTCTAAGTCAGAACCGTCCAGAGTAATGATGCTAGATGGGCGGGCGGGTGCGGGCAGCGATAGGTTGAAGAGCATGCATTTAGTTTTACTAGTATTTAAGAGCAGTCGGAGGCTACGGAAGGAGAGTTGTATGGCATTGAAGCTTGTTTGGAGGGTTGTTAACACAGTGTCCAAAGAAGGGCCAGATGTATACAGAATGGTGTCGTCCACGTAGAGATGGATCAGAGAATCAAATCAAATGTATTTATATAGCCCTTCGTACATCAGCTGATATCTCAAAGTGCTGTACAGAAACCCAGCCTAAAACCCCAAACAGCAAGAAATGCAGGTGTAGAAGCACGGTGGCTAGGAAAAAGTGAAAACAATAGTGGTCCTAAAACGGAACCTTGAGGAACACCGAAATTTACAGTTGATTTGTCAGAGGACAAACCATTCACAGAGACAAACTGATATCTTTCCGACAGATAAGATCTAAACCAGGCCAGAACTTGTCCGTGTAGACCAATTTGGGTTTTCAATCTCTCCAAAAGAATGTGGTGATCGATGGTATCAAAAGCAGCACTAAGGTCTAGGAGCACGAGGACAGATGCAAAGCCTCGGTCTGATGCCATTAAAAGGTAATTTACCACCTTCACAAGTGAAGTCTCAGTGCTATGATGGGGTCTAAAACCAGACTGAAGCATTTCGTATACATTGTTTGTCTTTAGGAAGGCAGTGAGTTGCTGCGCATGATCTTTTCCTCAAAGAAGTTCATAAATGTATCACTGCTGAAGTGAAAGCCATCCTCTCTTGGGGAATTTTGCGTTTTAGTTAGCTTTGCGACAGTATCAAAAAGGAATTTCGGATTGTTCTTATTTTCCTCAATTAAGTTGGAAAAATAGGATGATCGAGCAGCAGTAAAGGCTCTTCGGTACTGCACGGTACTGTCTTTCCAAGCTAGTCAGAAGACTTCCAGTTTGGTGTGGCGCCATTTCCGTTCCAATTTTCTGGAAGCTTGCTTCAGAGCTCGGGTATTTTCTGTGTACCAGGGAGCTAGTTTCTTATGAGAAATGTTTTTAGTTTTTAGGGGTGCAACTACATCTAGGGTATTGCGCAAGGTTAAATTGAGTTCCTCAGTTAGGTGGTTAACGGATTTTTGTCCTCTGGCGTCCTTGGGTAGACAGAGGGAATCTGGAAGGACATCAAGGAATCTTTGTGTTGTCTGTGATTTATAGCACGACTTTTGATGTTCCTTGGTTGGGGTCTGAGCAGATTATTTGTTGCAATTGCAAACGTAATAAAATGGTGGCCCGATAGTCCAGGATTATGAGGAAAAACATTAAGATCCACAACATTTATACCATGGGACAAAACTAGGTCCAGAGTATGACTGTGACAGTGAGTGGGTCCAGAAACATGTTGGACAAAACCCACTGAATCGATGATGGCTCCGAAAGCCTTTTGGAGTGGGTCTGTGGACTTTTCCATGTGAATATTAAAGTCACCAAAGATTAGAATATTATCTGCTATGACTACAAGGTCCGATAGGAATTCAGGGAACTCAATGAAGAACGCTGTATATGGCCCAGGAGGCCTGTAAACAGTAGCTATAAAAAGTGATTGAGTAGGCTGCATAGATTTCATGACTAGAAGCTCAAAAGACGAAAACGTAATTATTTTTTTGTAAATTGAAATTTGCTATCGTAAATGTTAGCAACACCTCCGCCTTTGCGGGATGCACGGGGAATATGGTCACTAGTGTAGCCAGGAGGTGAGGCCTCATTTAACACAGTAAATTCATCAGGCTTAAGCCATGTTTCAGTCAGGCCAATCACATCAAGATTATGATCAGTGATTAGTTCATTGACTCTAATTGCCTTTGAAGTAAGGGATCTAACATTAAGTAGCCTATTTTGAGATGTGAGGTATCTTGATCTCTTTCAATAATGACAGGAATGGAGGAGGTCTTTATCCTAGTGAGATTGCTAAGGCGAACACCGCCATGTTTAGTTTTGCCCAACCTAGGTCTAGGCACAGACACCGTCTCAATGGGGATAGCTGAGGTGACAACACTCACTGTGCTAGTGGCAGACTCCACTATGCTGGCAGGCTGGCTAACAGCCTGCTGCCTGGCCTGCACCCTATTTCATTGTGGAGCTAGAGGAGTTAGAGCCCTGTCTATGTTGGTAGATAAGATGAGAGCACCCCTCCAGCTAGGATGGAGTCCGTCACTCCTCAGCAGGTCAGGCTTGGTCCTGTTTGTGGGTGAGTCCCAGAAAGAGGGCCAATTATCTACAAATTCTATCTTTTGAGGGGGGCAGAAAACAGTTTTCAATCAGCAATTGAGTTGTGAGACTCTGCTGTAGAGCTCATCACTCCCCCTAACTGGGAGGGGGCCAGAGACAATTACTCGATGCCGACACATCTTTCTAGCTGATTTACACGCTGAAGCTATGTTGCGCTTGGTGATCTCTGACTGTTTCATCCTAACATCGTTGGTGCCGACGTGGATAACAATATCTCTATACTCTCTACACTCGCCAGTTTTAGCTTTAGCCAGCACCATCTTCAGATTAGCCTTAACGTCGGTAGCCCAGCCCCCTGGTAAACAGTGTATGATCGCTGGATGATTCGTTTTAAGTTTAATACTGCGGGTAATGGAGTTTTCAATTTGTCAGAGCTAATGGTGGGAAGTTACGGCGTCTCAGACCCCGTAACGGGAGGAGTAGAGACAAGAGAAGGCTCGGCCTCAGACTCCGACTCGCTGCTTAATTGAGAAAACTGGTTGAAAGTTTCTGTCGGCTGAATGAGCGACACTGGTTGAGCGTTCCTACAGCATTTCCTTCCAGAAACCGTGAGAAAGTTGTCCGGCTGCGGGGACCGTGTGAGGGGCTTTATACTAACGTTACTATCTGTACTTACTGGTGGCACAGACGCTGTTTCATCCTTTCCTACACTGAAATTACCCTTGCCTAACAATTGCGTCTGAAGCTGGGCTTGCAGCACATCTATCCTCGCCGTAAGGCGATCGTTCTCCTGTATATTATGAGTACAGCGACTGCAATTAGAAGGCATCATGTTAATGTTACTACTTAGCTTCGGCTGTTGGAGGTTCTGACGAACCATGTCCAGATAAAGTGTCCGGAGTGAAAAAGTTGAGGGAAAAAACAAAAATATAAACGGTAATTAAAAAGTAAAAACCGTAAAGTTGTCAGGTAGCAAAGTAAGGTTGGCAATAAAACGCACAGCAACACGTAAACAAGTCTGCAAGTTGTGACCGGAAATGGCGTGAATCACCGGAAATGGCGTGAATCACCCGCAACAAGAGCGACATCATTGATATATACAGAGAAAAGAGTCAGCCCGAGAATTTAACTATGTGGCACCCCCATAGAGACTGCCAGAGGTCTGGAAAAGAGGCCTTTTGATTTGACACACTGAACTCTATCTGAGAAGTAGTTCGTGAACCAGGCGAGGCAGTCATTAGAGAAACCAAGGTCTGTTGAGTCTGCCGATAAGAATGCGGTGATTGACAGTGTCGAAAGCCTTGGCCAGGTCGATGAACACGGCTGCACAGTATTGTTTTTTATCGATGATGGTTATGATATCATTTAGGACATTGAGCGTGGCAGAGGTGCACCCATGACCAGCTCGGAAACCAGATTGCATAGCGGAGAAGGTACGGTGGGATTCGAAATGGTCGGTGATCTGTTTGTTCACTTGGCTTTCGAAGACTTTAGAATGGCAGGGCAGGATGGATATAGGTATGTAACAGTTTGGGTCTAGATTGTCTCCCCCTTTGAAGAGGGGAATGACCGCGGCCGCTTTCCAATCTTTAGGAATCTCAGACGATACGAAAGAGGGGTTGAACAGACTAGTAATAGTAATTTTATCTTATAAAAAACAATCAATCTTCACATAATCACTAGTTAACTACACATGGTTGATGATAATACTAGGTTAACTAGCTTGTCCTGCATTTCATACAATCAATGCGGTGCCTGTTAATTTATCATCGAATCACAGCCTACTTCAACTTCGCCAAACGGGTGATGATTTAACAAAAGATAATTTGTAAAAATAGCACAATCGTTTCACAAATGAACCAACCCATAAACATCAATGCCTTTCTTAAAATCAATACACAGATGTATATTTTTTTTTAAATGCATATTTAGTTAAAAGAAATTCATGTTAGCAGGCAATATTAACGAGGGAAATGGTGTCACTTCGCTTGCGTTCAGTGCAAGCAGAGTCCGGGTATATGCAACAGTTTGGCTCAGTTTGGCAAACCGTGTGAAGATCGTAATTAATTTGCCAAAATTGTACATAATTATGACATAACATTGAATGTTGTGCAATGTAACAGCAATATTTAGACTTAGGGTTGCCACCCTTTCGATAAAATACGGAACGGTTCTGTATTTTACTGAAAGAATAAACGTTTTGTTTTCGAAATTATAGTTTCCGGATTTGACCATATTAATGACCAAAGGCTCGTATTTCTGTGTTTATTATATTATAATTAAGTCTAGAATTTGATATTTGATAGAGCAGTCTGACTGAGCGGTGGTAGGCAGCAGCCTGCTCGTAAGCATTCATTCAAACAGCACTTTACTGCATTTTGCCAGCAGCTCTTAGCAATGCTTGAAGCACAGCGCTGTTTATGACTTCAAGCCTATCAACTCCCGAGATTAGGCTGGCAATACTAAAGTGCCTATAAGAACATCCAATAGTCAAAGGTATATGAAATACAAATGGTATAGAGAGAAATAGTTGACGCGTCATAATTCCTATAGTAACTACAACCTAAAACTTCTTAACTGGGAATATTGAAGAACTGGGAATATTGAACCACCAGCTTTCATATGTTCTCATGTTCTGAGCAAGGAACTTAAACATTAGCTTTTTTACATGGCAAATATTGCACTTTCACTTTCTTCTCCAACACTTTGTATTGCATTATTTAAACCAAATTCAACATGTTTCATTATTTATTTGAGACTTAATATATTTTATTTATGTATTATATTAAGTTAAAATAAACGTTTTAATTCAGTATTGTTGTAATTGTCATTATTACAAATATATATATAAAAATCGGCCAATTAATCGCTGTCAGCTTTTTTTGGTCCTCCAATAACCGTTATCGGTATTGGTGTTGAAAACCATAATCGGTCGACCTCTAGTCCAAGCACACCAAGAAAGTCGTGAAGAGGGCACTACAAAACCTATTCCCCCTCAGGAGACTGAAAAGATTTGGCATGAGTCCTCAGATCCTCAAAAGTTCTACAGCTGCACCATCGAGAGCATCACAGCCTGGTATGGCAACTGCTCGGCCTCTGGCCGCAAGGCACTACAGAGGGTAGTGCGTACGGCCCAGTACATCACTGGGGCCAAGCTTCCTGCCATTCAGGACCTTTATACCAGGCGGTGTCAGAGGAAGGCCCTAAAATGGTCAAAGACTCCAGCCACCCTAGTCATACACTGTTCTCTCTGCTACCGCATGGTAAGCGGTACCGGAGCACCAAGTCTAGGTCCAAGAAGCTTCTAAACAGCTTCTAACCCCAAGCCATAAGACTCCTAAACATCTCATCAAATGGCTACCCAGACTATTTGCATGCACCCCCCCCCCCTCTTTTACGCCGCTGCTACTCTCTGTTATTATTTGTGTTTAGTCACTTTAATAACTCTACCTACATATTACCTCAATTACCTTGGCACCGGTGCCCCCGCACATTGACTCTGTACTGGTATCCCCTGTATATAGTCTCGCTATTGTTATTTTACTGCTGCTCTTTATTTTACTTGCTCCTTTTATTTCTTAATCGTATTCATATTTTTTACACTGCATTGTTGGTTAGGGGCTTGTAAGTAAGCATTTCACTGTATTTGGCGCATGTGACTAATAAAAGGTGATTTGATTTGATATGTGGTAGTGGAGTACGGGCCTGAGGGCCCACACTTAGTGTGTTGTGAATGTTTTAAAAATTGTATAACTGCCTTAACTTTGCTGGACCTCAGGAAGAGTAGCTACTGCCTTGACAGCAGCTAATGGGGATCCATAATAAATACAAATATAAATGTCAGAGTGATTAGAGGGACAATAGAGTGCTGAGTACCAAGTTTGGTAGGTTACTAATGACCATCAGCAGCATCAGTGTAACGGCTGTCGTCGGTGGAAGAAGGTGAGGACCAAGGTGCAGCGTGGTAGGTGTTCATCATTTTTTATATAATCAACACTGAACACTAAACAAAATAATAACTAGGACGAACGAACAAACAAAACAGTCCCGTCTAGTGAAATACACTCAAAACAGAAAATAAACACCCACGAAATCCAGGTGGAAAAAGGCTACCTAAGTATGATTCTCAATCAGAGACAACTAACGACACCTGCCTCTGATTGAGAACCATACCAGGCCAAACTCAAAATACAACATAGAAAAACAAACATAGGCTGCCCACCCCAACTCACGCCCTGACCATACTAAAACAAAGACCAAACAAAGGAACTAAGGCCAGAACGTGACAATCAGAACTTGAAGAAGACTAATTATCATGACTAAACCGTCATGTGGATTTTGACTGCTGTTATGACTCGTAACCAGTGGTGGAAAAATAACCCAATTGTCATTATTGACTAAAAGTAAAGATACCTAAATAGAAAATGGCTCAAGTAAAAGTGAAAGTCACCCAGTAAAATACTACTTGAGTAAAAGTCTAAAATGATTTGGTTTTAAATATACATCAAATACATCAAAAGTAATGGCATGGAATTAACATCACGAGAAACAAGGAAATCAGCTTCTGGGTGCAAGTTTACCTGCTTGTTTATAGCCTCGTACACTTTTTTAAGTGCCAGGTGGAATGTGTACAACAGTCACAATAACAGCTGAAAACTCCCTGGAGAGGTAGAAGCGTCGGCATTTGACCATCAGGTGAACAATGGTTCTAGACTTCCACTGCGCTTGATTAAGCACAACATTTCTTGTTGATGAAGAGGTAAACCCCTCCCCCTCTCGATTTCCCTGACTGGATAGCCATAGAGAAAGCCTGCAGGAAGCCAGAAAGCGTCTGTTAATAGAAAAGTTCACAGTTGATTTCTTCTCACACCTGCTGAGATAATTGTCTGTGTTTGCGTGTGCGTTTCTGTGCGCTTGCGCATGCGTGTGTACGTGGTTGCCTCCAACCCACGCCTGTACCTTCCTTCACCCTGGAGGAACATGGTCTCGCAACACTCTGCCTCAGTTACTTAACGAGTCTAAAGCCCATGATACACTGGCAAGAACTGGGGAGGATCCTTCTAATCCTTCTCTTATTCTAAAATATTTTCTATGGTCTTGAACATGCCTTGAAAAAGTATTCAAATGCACATTTTTCACATTTTGTAGCCTTGGAGCCTTCAATTTGTGCAGCACAATCGAAACATGACCCTGTGTGAAGCGTACATTCTAATTTGTTTTTATTTCTCACGTGTTTGTATTTTATCTTATAATCTTACCTTTGATATACTGCATTGTTGGGAAAGAGCTTGCTAGTAAGCGTTTCACTGTACTGTTTACACCTGCTGTATCCTGTGCACGTGACAAATAAACCATTTTTTATATGCATCAACTGAACTGGGTGAATACTTTTTCAAACTGTGTGTGTGTGTGTATATTTGTGAGTGTCTCTTTGTGTGCCTGCCAGGCCAGAGCAATAACAAAATATACCCACTGCTGCCATGCTGAGAAAAACAATGAATGCTGCGTAGCCCTTGAAATTTGATGGGGAACCAGAAGAAAACAAAGCCAATCCACAGTGGAGTGTACTACTGATGTTAATCCTCTGCGATCAGTTTCAAAGTGGGGGATGAAACTGAGCTGATGCTGAAAGGGGCGGCTGTCTGCTCGTAATTGTAATGTAGATTCATGCAGCATTCAGAGTGCCTTTCGTTAACTACACAACTCGACTCTCAAAATGAATGCGTCATTAACCAAAAAGAAAGTGTCGTTCTGAAAATGAAAAAGGGTTATTTGAGATTAAATTCTGTAGCATTCTCAAAGTAAGGACTCAGGGTAGTCGTTTCCATATGAAAGTCTATCTCACTCACGAACACTCACTCTCAATATGCACAGTTTGACCAGTCTAGCAACGTCAACCAATAACTCCCATTGTGATTGCCTTTGTCTGATTGGTAAAGTGAACCAAATCCATTGGCTAACTGGCTACCGAGATCATGGAGTTTAAGGTTTTTATAGTGAAAAGAAAGCACATAGAATTAGAATTTAATTAGATGTTGGACATGCCTGTAGGAGTCGATTAATTGTCACTCTGTGTAATCAGTTCATGTGAATGTGAAAGTAGACTGATTCATTTTACAAGATGGTGTACAAGATGTCCCTAATAAGAATAGCGAAAGATTTATTTTTCCTATGACATGTCAAATATATTTTTAGACAGCCCCTATTTAGGATTCCTCCTTGTCCTTTCCACTTGAGATATGAAAGGATTTCAGTTAGCTATCCAATGGTATGCTTTCCAGCATGGCTACTCAGAAACCATATTTTTTATGAATAAGAAGCTACTGATTCTGGAGTATAAGGAAAATAACTAAGACTCGATTTCAGTCAGCAGATATTTGAAACATTTTAGAGCGGGGACCCATAGAGAGAAAAGCTCTCCATCTCATAGTAATGTATTACATGATTCTTCATCAGACACAAAATACTAATACTAATGTGAAAACATTGTATTTTCAGGTTCTGAACCCAGTCCACGAGAGGGGCCGAGTCGGAGTCACCCCAGTAGCCCCCCTACGGGTCCCCAAGGGTTTAAGAAGCACTTCTTGAGTGGGAAACTGGACTGTGACAACCAGCCTCCAGATCCAGACCGCCTCTTCCAGAGGTGCTTCATGGCCACCGTCAACACCATCAATGTGGAGGGGTCCTCATAGACTGGCCTAGGACTCTCAAACCAGTATAGACTGGGAGGAGAGGGGGATGGCTGTGTAAGAGGAGGAGAAGATAGGAGCATTAAACCAGACTGACAATGCATCTACTACCAGGACTCTCTTTCTCTCTCTTTTTTCTCTCTATTTGTGTCTCCTCTTTAAAGGTCCAATGCAGCCTTTTATATCTCAATATCAAATTCTTTATGGGTAATAATTAAGTATCTTACTGTGACTGTTTTCAATTAAAATGGCCAAAAATATGCAAAAATAGCTTCTTAGCAAAGAGCAATTTCTCAAGCAAGAATTTTTCTAGGACTGTCTAGGAGTTGCCTGAGTGAAGGGAACACTGAAAACTCATTGGCAGAGAGGTTTGGAACTCTCTTTCTTATTGTGCTGTTAACTAAGTTTCCGCCTGGTGATGTCACCAGGAAGGCCAAAACATTTCAGGCGGTCTTTTCAAACAGCTCTTACAATTAAAGGGCATTATCATAATTTCCACAATTTCACAGTATTATTCTAATCTCAGTGTGGAAATATATATAAAATACAGGAAAAGGGACTGCACTGGGCCTTTAACTCTCTCATCCCCCCCACTCTCTTGTCGGTAATAATTTGTGGCTGTCCAACTGTTGCAGCTCTGGTGAAGCTATAGGGGAAGGGTAAAGGAAGAGAGGGAGGGAGGGAAAAAGGAAGGGGGGGGGTAAAGGAAGGGAGAGGAGTAAAGGAAGGGAGGGAGTGTAAAGGAAGGGAGGGAGGGTAAAGGAGGAAGGGGGGTAAAGAAAGGGAGGGAGGATAAGGGAAGGGAGGGTAAAGGAAGGGGGGGAGGGAAAAAGGAAGGGGGGGTAAAGGAAGGGAGGGAGGATAGGGGAAGGGAGGGTAAAGGAAGGGGGGGAGGGAAAAAGGAAGGGGGGGTAAAGGGAGGGAGGGAGGATAGGGGAAGGGAGGGTAAAGGAAGGGAGGGAGGGTAAAGGAGGGGGGGTAAAGGAAGGGAGGGAGGGTAAAGGAGGGGGGGGGTAAAGGAAGGGAGGGAGGATAGGGGAAGGGAGGGTAAAGGAAGGGAGGGAGGGTAAAGGAGGGGGGGTAAAGGAAGGGAGGGAGGGTAAAGGAGGGGGGGTAAAGGAAGGGAGGGAGGGTAAAGGAGGGTGGGGTAAAGGAAGGGAGGGAGGGTAAAGGAAGGGAGGGAGGGTAAAGGAGGGGGGGTAAAGGAAGGGAGGGAGGGTAAAGGAAGGGAGGGAGGGTAAAGGAGGGGGGTAAAGGAAGGGAGGGAGGATAGGGGAAGGGAGGGTAAAGGAAGGGAGGGAGGGTAAAGGGAGGGGGGTAAAGGAAGGGAGGGAGGATAAGGGAAGGGAGGGTAAAGGAAGGTTAGATTAGATTTAGATCAAAACAAATCTCCTTGCATGATGACATATAAAACTTGATTTGCCTGGAAGCTGAAAAATCTAATCTGTATTTGTATAATCCAAGTCAGTACTGTACCTCCAAGACACTTCATTATAGGCCATGAGATTGGTTCATTTAACAGATTTCCGGTGCATATCATGAGTATGAACTGTTCTGTCTAAATGATGCAGAGTGAGTCATCATCGTTTCATGGCCCTATATGTCTCTGTGTGGGTTGACACAAACATATTGAAATTCAAACATGCTATGACTAACTCTGCATGTGGTAATGTCATAACATCATGCCTGTAAAACATTTTTTATCCACAAAACACAGGGAAAAGCACATTGAACAATCACTCCCCCCGCCCAAAAATATTATACCATACAAAACAAAGATAAATTATATAAAGAATGATAGTTAAAAGCTTTGGGGCACCTTAACTTAAATTTTGGGGGAAAAAATCCAACGCGGCTCCATCATTCATTGAATCAGATGACTCATGCATCACAAATCCCACTGATATTGCAAACTGCTTTAATGACTTTTTCATTGGCAAGATAAGCAAACTTATAGGGATGACATGCCAGCAACAAACGCTGACACTACACATCCAAGTATATCGGTCCAAATTATGAAAGACAATAATTGTACTTTTGAATTCCGTAAAGTCAGTGTGGAAGAGGTGAAAAAAATATTGTTGACTATCAACAATGACAAGCCACCTGGGTCTGACAATCTGGATGAAAAATTACTGTGGATAATAGCAGACGATATTTCCACTCCTATTTTCCATATGTTCAATTTAAGCCTACTAGAGAACGTGTGCCCTCGGGCCTGGAGGGAAGCTAAAGTCATTCCGCTACCCAAGAATTGTAAAGCCCCCTTTACTGGCTCAAATATCCGACCAATCAGCCTCTTACCAACCCTTAGTAAACTTCTGGGAAAAATGGTGTTTGACCAGATACAATGCCATTTCACAGTAAACAAATTGACAACAGACTTTCAGCACGCTTATAAGGAAGGAAACTCAACAAGCACAGCACTTTTACAAATGACTGATGATTGGCTGAGGGAAATTGATGATAAAATTATTGTGGGAGCTGTCTTGTTAGACTTCAATGCAGCTTTCGACATTATTGATCATAGTCTGCTGCTGGAAAAACGTATGTGTTATGGCTTTACACCGCCTGCTATAATGTGGATAAAGAGTTGCTTATCTAACAGAACACTCAGTCTGCAGCTAGAAAAACATCTGTGTTTTTTTTATTTTTTAATAATGATTTCACCTTTATTTAACCAGGTAGGCAAGTTGAGAACAAGTTCTCATTTACATTTGAGAACTGGTCAAGATAAAGCAAAGCAGTTCAACACATACAACAACACAGAGTTACACATGGAGTAAAACAAACATACAGTCAATAATACAGTAGAAAAATAAGTCTATATACGATGTGAGCAAATGAGGTGAGATAAGGGAGGTAAAGGCAAAAAATGGCCATGTTGGCGAAGTAAATACAATATAGCAAGTAAAACACTGGAATGGTAGATTTGCAGTGGAAGAATGTGCAAAGTAGAAATATAAATAATTGGGTGCAAAGGAGCAAAATAAATAATACATAAATAAATACAGTAGGGGAAGTGGTAGTTGTTTGGGCAATATTATAGATGGGCTATGTACAGGTGCAGTAATCTGCAAGCTGTTCTGACAGCTGGTGCTTAAAGCTAGTGAGGAAGATAAGTGTTTCCAGTTTCAGAGATTTTTGTAGTTCGTTCCAGTCATTGGCAGCAGAGAACTGGAAGGAGAGGCGGCCAAAGGAAGAATTGGTTTTGGGGATGACCAGAGAGATATACCTGCTGGAGCGCGTGCTACGCTACAGGTGGGTGCTGCTATGGGGACCAGCGAGCTGAGATAAGGGGCGACTTTACCTAGCAGGGTCTTGTAGATGACCTGGAGCCAGTGGGTTTGGCGACGAGTATGAAGCGAGGGCCAGGCAACGAGAGCGTACAGGTCGCAGTGGTGGGTAGTATATGGGGCCTTGGTGACAAAACGGATGGCACTGTGATCGACTGCATCCAATTTATTGAGTAGGGTATTGGAGGCTATTTTGTAAATGACATCGCCGAAGTCGAGGATCGGTAGGATGGTCAGTTTTACAAGGGTATGTTTGGCAGCATGAGTGAAGGATGCTTTGTTGCGAAATAGGAAGCCAATTCTAGATTTAACTTCGGATTGGAGATGTTTGATGGAAGGAGAGTTTACAGTCTAGCCAGACACCTAGGTATTTGTAGTTGTCCACATATTCTAAGTCCGAACCGTCCAGAGTAGTGATGCTGGACGAGCGGGCAGGTGCAGGCAGCGATCAGTTGAAGAGCATGCATTTAGTTTTACTAGTATTTAAGAGCAGTTGGAGGCCACGGAATGAGAGTTGTATGGCATTGAAGTTCGTCTGGAGGGTTGTTAACACAGTGTCCAAAGAAGGGCAAGAAGTATACAGAATTTTGTCGTCTGCGTAGAGGTGGATCAGAGAATCACCAGCAGCAAGAGCGACATCATTGATGTATACAGAGAAGAGAGTCAGCCCAAGAATTGAACCCTGTGGCACCCCCATAGAGACTGCCAGAGGCCCGGATAACAGGCCCTCCGATTTGACACACTGAACTCTATCAGAGAAGTAGTTGGTGGAACCAGGCGAGGCAATCATTTCAGAAACCAAGGCTATTGAGTCTGCCGATGAGGATGTGGTGATTGACAGAGTCGAAAGCCTTGGCCAGGTCAATGAATACGGCTGCACAGTATTGTTTCTTATCGATGGCGGTTAAGATATTGTTTAGGACCTTGAGCGTGGCTGAGGTGCACCCATGACCAGCTCTGAAACCAGATTGCATAGCAGAGAAGGTGTGGTGGGATTCGAAATGGTCGGTAATCTGTTTGTTGACTTGGCTTTCGAAAACATTAGAAAGGCAGGGCAGGATAGATATAGGTCTGTAGCAGTTTGGGCCAAGTGTGTTCCCCCCTTTGAAGAGGGGGGTGACCGCAGCGTCTTTCCAATCTTTGGGAATCTCAGACGACACAAAAGAGAGGTTGAACAGGCTAGGAATAGGGGTTGCAACAATTTCGGCAGATAACTTTAGAAAGAAAGGGTCCAGATTGTCTAGCCCGGCTGATTTGTAGGGTTCCAGATTTTGCAGCTCTTTCAGAACATCAGCTGACTGAATTAGGGAGAAGGAGAAATGGGGAAGGCTTGGGCGAGTTGCTGTCGGGGGTCCAGTGCTGTTGACCGGGGTAGGGGTAGCCAGATGGAAAGCATGGCCAGCCGTAGAAAAATGCTTATTGAAATTCTCAATTATAGTGGATTTATCGGTGGTGACAGAGTTTCCTATCCTCAATGCAGTGGGCAGCTGGGAAGAGGTGTTTTTATTCTCCATGGACTTTACAGTGTCCCAGAACTTTTTTGAGTTTGTGTTGCAGGAAGCAAATTTCTGCTTGAAAAAGCTAGCCTTGGCTTTTCTAACTGCCTGTGTATATTGGTTTCTAACTTCCCTGAAAAGTTGCATATCACGGGGGCTGTTCGATGCTAATGCAGAACGCCATAGGATGTTTTTGTGAACCAAGGGCTATATCTGTTCCTGGTTCTCCATTTTTTGAATGGGCCATGCTTATTTAAGATGGTGAGGAAGGCATTTAAAAAAAAAAAACAGGCATCCTCTACTGACGGGATGAGGTCAATATCCTTCCAACATACCCGGGCCAGGTCGATTAGAAGTTTTGTCGCACCTTGACTACTGTTCAGTCGTGTGGTCAGTTACCACAAAAAATTGCAATTTGCTCAGAACAGAGCGGCACAGAGAGCTAATAATAATAATCTGCATGTCAATCTCTCCTGGGTCAAGGTGGAGGAGAGATTGACTTCATCACTACTTGTATTTATGAGAGGTATTGACATGTTGAATATACCAAGCTGTCTATCTAAACTACTGGCACACAGCTCGGACACCCATGCATACCCCACAAGACATGCCACAAGAGGTCTCTTCACAGTCCCCAAATCCAGAACAGACTATGGGAGGTGCACAGTACTACATAGAACCATGACAACATGGAACTCTATTCCACATCAAGTAACTAATGCCAGCAGTAATAGAAGATTGAAAAAACAGATAAAAAAACATATTATGGAACACATTGTGGAACAGCGGGGACTGTGACGCAACACTCACATAGGCACAGACACATGCATACACACAAACACACACACACATTGATTTAGTACTGTAGATATGTGGTGGTGGTGATGGTGGTGGTGGAGTAGGGGCCTGAGGACACACAGTGTGTTGTGAAATCTGTGAATGTATAGTAATGTTTTTTTAATTATGTAAACTGCCTTCCTTTTGCACGACCCCAGGAAGAGTAGCTGCTGCCTTGGCAGGAACTAATGGGGATCCATAATAAACCCCAGGAAGAGTAGCTGCTGCCTTGGAAGGAACTAATGGGGATCCATAGCAAACCCCAGGAAGAGTAGCTGCTGCCTTGGCAGGAACTAATGGGGATCCATAATAAATACAAATGCAAAAGAGTTATGTTGCTCGTCCTAATTTAGGCCTACTTTGCTCCAGTATGCAGAAGTATTTAATTGCTGGGCAAAAATAAGGAATTAGTGGTATCATGTGCCCAAGCTGTTTTACAGACAATGATGAGCCTCTAGCTGCAGTTGCTTTTTTGCAAAGGAGTTGTTGGTTGTTCTGTTTGGTATGTGAAATGTTTGTCAACAAAATGTGTTTGTCTCAATCTTTGACTGATTTAAACAATGTGTGCTACTGTGAGGTTTTTATGCATTTTTCAAAGTGCCAAATAAAATGTTTTTGTATTGTTTTTGTTTTATCAGGCAGATAATGATAGCCGGTTGTGTATCATGCACACAAAAACCTGTAGGGTTTATATTCAGAGAACGGAAATGTCTGAATCAGCTGTCGATTGACTTTGTACATAATGGTTGTCAATAATGTCGCTGTTTACAAATGACAGATGTGTGCTTTTGTCTGGTGAGGCATTGAGAATCCTGATGTAATGTTGTGGTTTGATTAAATACAACAGGATTGCTTCATGTTATGGGCAGCTTCAGTAAAACTCAATGTTTCATCTACCACAATAATGAATTCAATATTTTCCAAATAGTGAAAATGATAGCACTGTGTAAGGATGCACCTTTTAACTCTGCCAGATGCACTGTTTACTTATTGATGGTAGTAGGCCTTCATGTAATTACATGATTATTATTATTACTATTATTATTTATGATTATTATATATTTATATTAATATGATTTATTAATATTATATATTATGATTTATTTTTATTAAATTATGTATTATTATACATTAACACTGGGAGCAAAGGAGCACAGTAAACAACGTTGAAATGACTGTAGTAATTGAATATCCATTAAAGCTATTTTTGTTCTATTAAATGTTTGATTTGAGACTCTGAGAGTATGAAGACTATACTATGATCAAGACAATAATATTCTCTCTGCCCCCCTCCCTCCCTCCTTCCCTCCCTCCCTCCCTCCCTCCCTCCCTCCCTCCCTCCCTCCCTCCCTCCCTCCCTCCCTCCCTCCCTCTCCCTCCCTCCCTCCCTCTCTCTCTCCTCTGTCTCTTTCTTTATTTCTCTCTCTCCCTCTGAGTGTTTCTTTCTCTCTCTCTGTCTGTTTCTTTCTCTCTCTCTCTCTCTCTCTCTCTCTCTCTCTCTCTCTGTGTCACTGTTTCTTTCTTTCACTTTCTCTCTCTCTCCCTGTCACTGTTTCTTTCTTTCACTCTCTCTCTCATGCTTTATTGTTTCCCATGCTTTATTGGCATGGGAAACGTGTTTACATTGCCAAAGCAAGTGAAATAGGCAAGAAACGTATCTATTGCGTATTTCACCGAACCGATTCCACGCTGCGCAGCGTGGAATCGGTTCGGTGAAATACGTAATAGATAAGTTTCTTGGTCTGAGTATGATTACAATGACGATCGTGACAGAAGATCCCACCACAATAGGAGCAAGCAGCGTGCCCAGGTGGAGAAAGTATCATGGACTTAGGAGGAGATTTTGGATGGGAAGGGATCCTAGACTTGGGAGGAAATCCTGGCAGGACAGGATCGCCCTCCTTGGTGGGAGACGCAAGAAGAGAAGGGAGGACAGCGACAACGCCGGGGTTCACGGCCAGGTAGAAAGCACAAAAGACAGCCCACAAAAGAAAAATTGGGGGGAGGCACACGGGGTGGTCGGCGGGGCCGAGAAATGAGCAAGAGTGGAAGAAGGAGGAACTTGATGAAAAATTACGGAGAGAGGTGGTGGCGATGAGAGTGCTGCAGCGTGGGCGTGCTGAGGAGCGTGACACCAGTCCGGTGTCATCTGCACCAGTTTCACGCATCTGGCCTCCAGTGCGACTCCCCAGTCCGGTACGTCCTGTGTCTCCTCCACGCACTCGCCCTGAAGTGTGTGTCACCGTTCCGGGACAAGTTGTGCCGGATCTACGCACCAGGTCTCCAGTGCGCATACACAGCCCAGTACGTCCTGTGCCAGCTCCCCGCACTCACCGTGCGAAGTGTGTCATTGTTCCAGTACAATTTGTGCCAGTTCTATGCACCAGGTCTCCAGTGCACATACACAGCCCAGTACGTTCTGTGCCAGCTCCCCACACTCGCCGTGCGAAGTGTGCCATTGTTCCGGTACAATTTGTGCCAGGTCTATGCACCAGGTCTCTAGTGCGCCTCTACAGCCCAGTACGTCCTGTGCCTCCTCCTCGCACTCTCCCTGAAGTGCGTGTCCCCAGTCCGGTACGTCCTGTGCCTGATACTCGCACTCTCCCTCAAGTGTGCCTTTCCAGTCAGGTACGTCCTGTACCTGCTCCTCGCACTCTCCCTGAAGTGCGTGCCCCCAGTCCAGAGCCTCCAGTGAGGGTTCCCAGTCCAGAGCCTCCAGCGAGGGTTCCTAGTCCAGAGCCTCCTGCGGGGGTCCCTAGTCCAGAGCCTCCTGCGAGGGTTTCCAGTCCAGAGCCTCCTGCGAAGGTTCCTAGTCCAGAGGCTCCTGCAAAGGTTCCCAGTCCAGAGCCTCCAGCGAGGGTTCCCGGTCCGGAGCCTCCAGCGATGATCCACAGTCCAGTTCTTCCGGCGACGATCCACGGTCCGGAGCCTCCGGCGACGATCCACGGTCCGGAGTCCCCGGCGACGATCCACGGTCCTGTTCTTCCAGCGACGATCCACAGTCCGGAGCCTCCGGCGGTGATCCACGGTCCGGTTCCTCCGGCGACGATCCACGGTCCAGAGTCCCCGGCGATGATCCACGGTCAGGTTTCTCCGGGGACGATCCACGGTCCGGAGTCCCCGGCGACGATCCACGGTCCAGTTTCTCCGGCGACGATCCACGGTCCGGAGTCCCCGGCAACGATCCACGGTCCGGTCTCTCTGGTGACGATCCACGGTCCGGTTCCTCCGGCGACGATCCACCGTCCGGAGTCCCCGGCAACGATTCACGGTCCGGAGCTTCCGGCGACGATCCGCGGTCCGGTTCCTCCGGCGACGATGCACTGTCCGGTTCCTCCGGCGACGATCCACGGTCCGGAGCTTCTGGCGGTGATCCCCGCACCAGAGCCGCCACCGACGCTGACAGATCCGCGAGCGGAGCGGGGTCTACGTCCCGCACCGGAGCCGCCACCGAGGCTAGATGCCCACCCGGACCCTCCCCTATAGAGTCAGGTTATGCGGCCGGAGTCCACACCTTTGGGGGGGTACTGTCACGCCCTGCCCTTAGAGAGCCTTTTATTCTCTAATTTGTTTAGGTCGGGGTGTGACTAGGGTGGGTACTCTAGTTTTTGTATTTCTATGTTGGCCTGGTATGGTTCCCAATTAGAGGCAACTGTCTATCGTTATCTCTGATTGGGAATCATATTTAGGCAGCCTTTTCTCAATGGGTTTTAGTGGGATCTTGTTTTTGTGTTGATGCCTGTGAGCTCTACAGAACGTCACGTATCGTTTATTCTTTATTCTCCTTAAATAAAAAGATGTCGAACCGATTCCCCGCTGCGCTTTGGTCTGAGTATGATTACAATGACGATCGTGAGAGTAGCCTCCATTTTTGTCTTAATCCCTATGGTAAAAAAGATAGTAATCTGTTTTATTTTGTTAAGTGGTTCCTTGCATCTAACAAAGATGTACAAATTGTGTAAAAAATCTGTCCTACTTGTCCAAAGGACAAGTGGCTAAAAAAGTTGAGCCCTGACCAAGCCGACTAGGTGAAAAATCTGTCGATGTGCCCTTGATTCCTTGAGCAATGCACTTAACCATAATTGCTCCTGTAAGTAGCTCTGAATAAGAGTGTCTACTCAATGACTAAAATGTAAATGCGAAACCAATCTAATTATCAAACTTCCACCTGTCAAAGCGCCTTATCTGAAAAGTACTATGGTTTTAGACCTCTTTCACCTTACCCTCAGGAAGGGAAGAGTGCATGGACTAATAGTCCTGATTCACAAGGAGAGTCCCTTTTATCATATCTACAGTAGCGCAGATGGATTCAGTTCGCATACTCTATGCATGCGGACAAGGGGTGAGTCAGGCCAATTATGGGATGGATTGCCAGACTTTCCTCTCCTCTATCTCTGGGTGCAGTGGGTTCATACACTCAGGCTTACCGGTAGATAGACTTCGATCTGTTGAGGTTCTGAAAAGCGGCTATGTGTGTTGATGCTTTCAGTGAGAGAACTCACAGCCTACCCACTGGGCAGAGACATCAGTTGAACATTTAGTTTTCATTTACATTTGGTTGATTTGTCAACTAATGTGAAATCAACAAAACATGTCACCATGTCATTGGATTTAGGTTCAAAGTTGGGTGAAAAAAATACGAACTTCCCTTACATTGACGACTTTTTGCCAACTGGCTCTGTCCTGCAAGTCACCACGTATCAGAACTCTGGCTGTGAGGCAGCACACCACTTCAAGCAAACCCATAATGGACCCTTGATTTTTTATGAAGTCCTTAGTGTGGATGAGCTTGATGCTTGATGATGTCCTTAGTGTGGATGAGCTTGATGTTTGATGATGTCCTTAGTGTGGATGAGCTTGATGATGTCCTTAGTGTGGATGAGATTGATGTTTGAGGATGTCCTTAGTGTGGATGAGCTTGATGCTTAATAATGTCCTTAGTGTGGATGAGCTTGATGTTTGATGATGTCCTTAGTGTGGATGAGATTGATGTTTGAGGATGTCCTTAGGGTGGATGAGCTTGATGCTTGATGATGTCCTTAGTGTGGATGAGCTTGATGCTTAATGATCTCCTTAGTGTGGATGAGCTTGATGATGTTCTTAGTGTGGATGAGCTTGATGCTTAATGATGTCCTCAGTGTGGATGAGCTTGATGTTTGATGATGTCCTCAGTGTGGATGAGCTTGATGTTTGATGATGTCCTCAGTGTGGATGAGCTTGATGTTTGATGATGTCCTCAGTGTGGATGAGCTTGATGATTGATGATGTCCTCAGTGTGGATGAGCTTGATGTTTGATGATGTCCTCAGTGTGGATGAGCTTGATGTTTGATGATGACGTTCGTGTGGATGAGTAATACGAACGCTCACTTGTGTTTCCTAAATAACATCCAGTACAGTAGAATACAGGAGGGTTTTTGTTGGACCCGCTACTTTTATTGTTAGTTGATAGTGAACCATTTCCCTTGGAGTCTTTTAAACAGTCTTTTTAATATCACCTGCAAAGGGAGAATGAGATACAGAGTAATAACAAAAAACAGTAACAGCTAACCTTTGTAAACGGCTATTTCAGGTGGAATGGATGTAGGCAGTTGAAGCTTGTCATAACAGAACTTCCACTCGTAGTGTTCTCCTGTCCATCACTAGGCTACACTGTGCATTGTTTTGACAGCAACCGTGGGAGGCAGAGGTGCCCACAATATATACAGTATGTTACATAATGTACGCACGACACAAGATACCCTAGTAGAGTTAGAGTACCTCTAAATGGCAAATAAATAGCCATAAAACTGGGATGATACTGTTGTAAGAGAATCGTTTTACAGCTAGGTTACTTGCCCTCTCTCTCGCTTTCTCTCTCTCTCTCTCTCTCTCTCTTGCTCCTCTCTTTCTCTTGCTCTCTCTCTCTCTCACTCATTCTCTCTGTCTCGCTCTCTCTCACACGTTCTCTCTCTCGTGCTCTCTCTTTCTCCCTCTTTCTCATGCTCTCTCTCTCTCTTTCTCCCTCTTTCTCATGCTCTCTCTCTCTCTTTCTCGCTCTTGTCACTCTCTTTCTTTTGTATATTCAGGTAGGTTGTAATGTCAACATTTCATTAAACACACCCACACAAGCTTGATCTTTCCCTGCCACAGAACACCCTGCTGGGAGAATGTTACTAAGCATAATGAGCCCCTGGCCATCTCACAGGAGAACAAACAGGGAACAGATATCTGTTCTTTTGCATTGGATGCGTCTCAATCTGCGTCTCAAACTATCTGACCAGTTTGGGCTGCACACTAATATGACCCATTTGTGGAACGATGAGACTCTCACGAATATGTTTTGACTCTAGGATGCCCACAGGCCTCACAAGACACATCTGAAGGTCCCCTGATGCAAGTTTAAAAAATGAATGTTAGTATATAGGAGATAGTTTAGTACCAAAAATAAGGGGTTAAATACATGTACAAAATAAAAATTAAAAACATGTTTCCTGATCTTTCTTTTATCTCTCAAACATAGGACAGACACTTCAAAACAAACTTCCTTTAGATTTTTTGGGGGACTATGTGTTGTTCCATATAATGAATGTGTTATTGAATGAGTTTGTATGGGCTAATAGCAGTAAGGCCAAAAATATTTTTTTATGTTTTTTTTGGAATCTTAAAGGGGTCTTAAAATTCCTAATCAGGCCTCCCGGGTGGCGCAGTGGTTAAGGGCGCTGTACTGCAGCGCCAGCTTTGCCATCAGAGTCCTGGGTTCGCGCCCAGGCTCTGTCGTAACCGGCCGCGACCGGGAGGTCCGTGGGGCGACGCACAATTGGCCTAGCTAAACCTAGAAATTTGATGTTTATGGACAAACGTTGGATTTAGCAGTGAGACTGTGAGAGCTTGTTGCAGGAGGTGTGTGTGTGTGTGTGTGTGTGTGCATGCGTGCATGGTGTGTGGGTGTGGTTGATCAAATGGATACAGCCATATTGATCAAATGATTACAGGCATGAAAGTGCTTGATCAAATGGAGAGATGTGTGTCTCAGTGAAACTACACTGAACAAAAATATAAACCCAACATGTTTTCTACGGACAGACAGGAAATTAGATATTGCGGGCTATTCATGCCGTTTTTCTGCTGTGTTAAGTTTAATTAAGTTTACCTCTGGTTTTTGATAGCCAAATGTCGTACCTCTGCTCAGTCTGAGGGTGGAAGCACTGTGTCCAAAGCTTCCAGAGTTCTCAAGCACTAGTTCAGCAAGCACCGGAAATACAGTAGGATACATATGCTACATGCTACATGTATGACACATTCTAAACCCTCTCCTGATCCCCTCACACATACAGTACATAAAAAAATCTATGTATAGTGATAGATTGCATTATGTCAGATATACATGCATATGCACTTACTGTAAGCTTTAATTATATTATTGTAAGCGTATTTTCTATTTAATTACATTAGAATTCAGTAGTAACATAATTTCTGCATAAGGTATTCTACAATCTCCTAAAACCTGTTCAGTATTCTACAATCTCCTAAAACCTGTTCAGTATTCTACAATCTCCTAAGAACTGTTCAGTATTCTACAATCTCCTAAGACCTGTTCAGTATTCTACAATCTCCTAAGACCTGTTCAGTATTCTACAATCTGTAACGGCCGTCGTCGGTGGAAGAAGGTGAGGACCAAGGTGCAGCATGGTAAGTGTAACATGAGTTTTAATATAATCAAAACTGAACACTAAACAAAACAACAACTAGGAAGAACGAACAAACGAAACAGTCCTGTGTAGTGATGACACACAAAACAGAAAATAATCACCCACCAAACACTGGTGGGAAAAGGCTACCTAAGTATGATTCTCAATCAGAGACAACTAACGACACCTGCCTCTGATTGAGAACCATACCAGGCCAAACTCAAAATACAACATAGAAAAACAAACATAGGCTGCCCACCCCAACTCACACCCTGACCATACTAAAACAAATACAAAACAAAGGAACTAAGGTCAGAACTTGACACAATCTCCCAATACCTGTTCAGTATTCTACAATCTCCTAAAACCTGTTCAGTATTCTACAATCTCCCAAGACCCGTTCAGTATTCTTCAATCTCCCAAGACCTGTTCAGTATTCTTCAATCTCCCAAGACCTGTTCAGTATTCTACAATCTCCCAAGACCTGTTCAGTATTCTTCAATCTCCCAAGACCTGTTCAGTATTCTTCAATCTCCTAAGAAGCTGCTCAATATGATTAATTGGTATTACTGTATCTGATCCTAAAGCACATTTTGTAAATTATGTAACACAATTTCAAAAATGTGTCTTTACCTTTCTTCTTGTTGGCCACCAGAGAGGGTTCTATCAGTTTCTGTAGGAGTTCTTAAAACATTCAATATTTTCTCCAAATGTCATGTTCAAGAACAAATCAGGTAAATCCTACATTTTTATTAATGTTGTTAGAATTTTCAACAGCTCAGGTTCCAATTATTCCTTTTGGGAACAAAAACCACTAAATAATTTAGCAGTTGTTTGAACAACATCTAAACCTCAGACGTAACACATTTGCCTTGGAATTGGGGTTATATTGACTTTCACAGCCCAGGTGCATCTTAACTTGCATCAAAATGTCTCACAAAGCCATCCTTCAACAATTTGCTAAATTCAATTGGGAGGTGGATTGAAACATTGTTTTCTCACCAATCGGTGTTGTATAATGACATGCATATGAAGATCTGTGTTATATAATGTCATGCATATTAATGATACTTTTATGTTTCTGCTCTGAAGTCTTCACATAAACAGAAAACAAAAAGCGAGAACCCTGCTGCCTTTTCTCTCCGCGGTAAGGAACATGTGCAGTCGACAAACAACAGGGTTCTTTCTGGTATTCTAGCCTACTGCACATGGGGTCTGAGGACAAGTCCTAAAAAGTTATTGGATAATATAAAAACATAGTGTTAAATTAAGTCTTTAAACTCAGAGCAAGGTCATAGGGATACTACAAAGTAGGTTTAAGGATTTAGCCAGCTAACTTGCCTTAACTTTTAATTGAAAGATAGACTTGAAATGGTCATGGTCTAATTGATTCAACAAACAAAAATACATCTAAGTTTACATTTTTTATTGATCCATAAGATCTAGTTATTTCTGGCTAACTCATTTATCCTGCCTTGTTGTACAGTCGTGACCAAAAGATTTGAGAATGACACAAATATACATTTTCACAAAGTCTGCTGCCTCAGTTTGTATGATGGCAATTTGCATCCAGAATGTTATGAAGAGTGATCAGATGAATTGCAAAGTCCCTCTTTGCCATGCAAATGAACTGAATCCCCCAAAAACATTTCCACTGCATTCCAGCCCTGCCACAAAAGGACCAGCTGACATCATGTCAGTGATTCTCTCGTTAACACAGGTGTGAGTGTTGACGAGGACAAGGCTGGAGATCACTCTGTCATGCTGATTGAGTTCGAATAACAGACTGGAAGCTTCAAAAGGAGGGTGGTGCTTGGAATCATTGTTCTTTCTCTGTCAATCATGGTTACCTGCAAGGAAACACGTGTCATCATCATTGCTTTGCACAAAAAGGGCTTCACAGGCAAGGATATTGCTGCCAGTAAGATTGCACCTAAATCAACCATTTATCGGATCATCAAGAACTTCAAGGAGAGCGGTTCAATTGTTGTGAAGAAGGCTTCAGGGCACCCAAGAAAGTCCAGCAAGCGCCAGGACAGTCTCCTAAAGTTGATTCAGCTGCGGGATCGGGGCACCACCAGTACAGAGCTTGCTCAGGAATGGCAGCAGGCAGGTGTGAGTGCATCTGCATGCACAGTGAGGCAAATACTTTTGGAGGATGGCCTGGTGTCAAGAAGGGCAGCAAAGAAGCCAATTCTCTCCAGGAAAAACATCAGGGACAGACTGATATTCTGCAAAAGGAACAGGAATTTGACTGCTGATGACTGGGGTAAAGTAATTTTCTCTGATGAATCACCTTTCCGATTGTTTGGGGCATCCGGATGAAAGCTTGTCCGGAGAAGACAAGGTGAGCACTACCATCAGTCCTGTGTCATGCCAACTGTAAAGCATCCTGAGACCATTCATGTGTGGGGTTGCTTCTCAGCCAAGGGAGTGGGCTCACTCACAATTCTGCTTAAGAACACAGCCATGAATAAAGAATGGTACCAACACATCCTCCGAGAGCAACTTTTTCCAACCATCCATGAACAGTTTGGTGATGAACAATGCCTTTTCCAGCATGACGGAGCACCTTGCCACAAGGCAAGGTAACTAAGTGGCTCAGGGAACAAAACATTGATATTTTGGGTCCATGGCCAGGAAACTCCCCAGAACTTAATCCCATTGAGAACTTGTGGTCAATCCTCAAGAGGCGGGTGGACAAACAAAAACCCACAAATTCTGACAAACTCCAAGCATTGATTATGCTAGAATGGGCTGCCATCAGTCAGGATGTGGCCCAGAAGTTAATTGACAGCATACCAGGGCGGATTTACTTTGACACTTATGAAATGCTTGTAATTATACTGCAGTATTCCATAGTAACATCTGACAAAAATATCTAAAGACACTGAAGAGGCAAACTTTGTGGAAATTAATATTTGTGTCATTCTCAAAAATGTTGGCCACAACTGTATACCCTTAGGGGTGTGTCATGATAGTCTCAAAGGTCCTACAGTCTATCTGTGTCCCCGGCCCTCATTCATCTGTAAGGGTTAATTTACAGACCCTTGTGGTAAATCTGTTCCTGATAGAGACATGAGAGGGAACAGTAATTGTCAGTGGTGGAGATCTGAGGCCTATTGTACATTCCCACTTTGTTGATGTTCAATGAAACAGAGCTCTGAATGCATTGTATGTTGGTACAACATTCCAGGTTGTTATTTCATCTGAATTCAATCCTACTGACAATGCAGTGTCAGCCAAACTGGGTCTTCTCCGAAATCAACAGCCCTAAGGTAATTAACCAAAATCTTCCAAGGATAAAAACACTTTGCTGAACAGAGAAACGACACATTGTACCATAGAAAACACATTCAGGACAGGTAATAGGGGAAGGCTGCTAAAACAATTTCCAAAATGTATTTTCATTCTCCAAAGATATGGTTTCAAATGAGTTGAAAGCAAAGCGGTGGCAGGACAAGCACACAGTCTAAGAAAAGTGTAAATGACAACAAGGTAAAGAACTAACACAAAAGCACAAAGCACAGTGTTAACCTTGAAACCATTAGAGAGTGAAATACTCATCTACAAAGGAATGTGAGTATTGCTTACAAGCAGAGACAGTCAAAAAACAAACAAATCTATTTGAGAAAAACGTTAATGCAAAAGTCAAGTTTGACCTAAATTAACCTCCTACACATTTCCATGTACAGCTTTGTGTAGAAAAAACACTGATGAAAGCATTCATGCCACTTTGTAAAAGTATATTTATTAATGTGCACACATGTACCATGAAAAGGCAATCCAATACAAAGAACCTCTCAACAGCACAACAATAAGCTCTGATTACTGATGAGTTTTTCGCAGGCAGATCAACTGCTTCCAAAAAAGGATATCAGTATGCTGAATGCAGTCGTAGAGGTGGTTTCATAAAAGTTAATAGGGGCACAGATACAGGATCTTAATTTGATCACCCTGTTGCAGGAGATTTTTAACTATTTAGTGTATTTGAGGTTTAAAAAGGCTTCTGAAGCTTGTAATTTCACATTTGAAATTCCAGACCTGATTTTTCCTAAAAATGTATCAACCCATACAAAAATGCCCATTAATTATAATCCACATAATAATTCACATTTTCTATTGCTGCAGGATTATTTTCCTGATGTAGCAAACTAGCTCAAATTAAGATCCTACATCTGTAGAATACAACATTTACCGTATGTAGTGTGTGGTGCTTGGAGTGTGTGGTGCTTGGAGTGTATTTTTATGATGCTCGGGGTGTTTTTGTTGCAGACAGTGGATTTCAATCACATAGGATATTCCTGAATAGATTGTCAGATGGGTCTTGAGGTGTTAAGTTAAAGTTCCTCTTTCTTCTTGAGGATGATATTCCGTACCATTTCAGCTATTTTAGGTCGGAGTTCTTTGACAGAGACACTGGGCCCCCAGGCATCCACAACTTTCCCATCTGTATCGATGAGGTACTTCCAGAAGTTCCAGTCGGGCTCTTTTCCTGACATCTCTGTAAAGAATCAAAAGAGAAAAAAAATGTTGTGACAATTCCATAAAACATAAATACTTATTATGTGTTTTTGGGGCGGCAGGTAGTCTAGTGGTTAGAGCGTTGGACTAGTAACCGAAAGGTTACAAGATCAAATCCCCGAGCTGACAAGGTAAAAATCTGTCGTTCTGCCCCTGAAAAAGGCAGTTAACCCACTGTTCCTATGCTGTCATTGAAAATAAGAATTTGTTCTTAACTGACTTGCCTAGTTAAATAAAGGTATAAAAAAAATAGCATGATAATGAAATTGGGAATTAACCATATATACAGTATTTTCATTGTGTGGTAGTATAACATGAATACAAATTAGCATCTGATCAAAAGCCATGTTTCAACCTCTAGTTGTTGCGGTTTTAAAAAAATGCATTGAATAAAATATTTAGACATAGTACACTTAAAGGTGAGGAGAAGATTGCAATCCTCATTCCTTTCACGAGCACTCCATCAGGAAAATATGAGAGTGTGGTAAAAATGTAATTTGCCTATTTTTCTCCTTCCCCTTGATTTTTCCTGACGTTTGAATCACCTATGGTCCGTTTGTAAAAACGTGCAGCCTGCCAGTAGCCTGCCATTTTATCTCCCGCTGGGGGACCCAACCTGCCACTCAAACACATAATAAACCAAACACACTTAAGACACACACACTCTCTGAGCTGGCCTAGGCTTGCTAATGAGTCCAAAGACGGTCGCTGTCTGCCCATGTCAGTCAGGGGTTATAGACTTGTTGTTCACACTTCAAGCTATTCAGGAAAAAGTTTGAAAATGCATCCACCACCCATAGCCGTGTACAAAACATTAAGAACACTGGCTCTTTCCATGACATCCACTGACCAGCTGAATCCAGGTGAAAGCTATGATCCCTTGTTGATGTCACTAGTCAAATCCACTTCAATCAGTGTAGATGCAGGGGAGGAGACTGGTTGAAGAAGGATTTTATGCCTTGAGACCATTGAGACATGGATTGTGTATGTGTGTCATTCAGAGGGTGAATGGGTAAGACAAAGTATTTAAGTGCCTTTGAACGGGGTATGGTAGTTGGTGTCAGGTGCACCGGTTTGTGCCAAGAACTGCAATGCTGCTGGGTTTTTCACGCTCAACAGTTTTGCGTGTGTATTAAGAATGTGTGTCAAGGCATTATTCCACGGGGACACAGGTGGCAAATAGAACCATCATTGGTACAGCGCTGGTGTGCCATCCTGAACACATGCTCTATTGATTTAATGACATTAATTGTTGACCAGTTAAAAAGGGATTTTATTGAAATGGGTAACAATTGAAGCGAAACGCACAGCTCTGCCAGGAGCTGTTAATGATGATGGCATATTCAATGAACTGATGAAAACTAACCAAGCGCTCCAGGACAAGTTGTCTACAGAAATAAAGGAGCTTAAAATCAAGAAATTCAACCAAGACAAAAAAGACAAGGCCGAGGACAAAGTCTACTTCTGGAGAAACCCTGACAAGAGGTCCTGCTCCTCCTCTCCATGGCAGACGCAGGAGAGATGCCGCTTACTTCTATGCACCTCTGTCTGACTAGCGCTCTACAACCAGCGCCTCATCGGCTTCCAGTGGTAGTTTTTTATTCAACGAGAGACTGGGCGGACGGAAGGGCGGAGGTGGCCGCAGGCACGCGCATCGACGAGATGCCGCACCCAACGGGGTAAGAAGAAACGACTATCAGAGGCAGAGGAGACCGTTCACACGGTCCCAGAACCCACGGGACTGAGTGACTTTAATTTATCAAGCAAGATATTGAGCCATGCCCATGTCTCTTTGCTTAATAAAGGGTTATTTTGTGCCTACAACTCAGTGCAACGATTTTGTTGTTAAGGTAGACATGTTTAGGTTTTTTAGTAACATCCGTTTAAAGGGATACTTTAGCTCCCCTAATCGTTATATTTCTGCTGAACCAGTAGGTTACTCACCTGCACATACTCCGACTCCTTTTAGAAGTAAGAGTTATTTTATGCCTCCAGCCAATCACAATCACTTGATCGAGACATATTGCAGACTCGTTGAAAAAGATGTTGCTCATCTCCTTAAGAACAAATAGGAGTCCAAATCTTTCCATAATTTACCCAAGGATGAAAAACAAGCTTTGCTTGATTTACAATCCGATATGTCAGTCCTTATTCGTCCTGCTGATAAGGGTGGGTCGGTTGTACAATCCGATATGTCAGTCCTTATTCGTCCTGCTGATAAGGGTGGGTCGGTTGTACAATCCGATATGTCAGTCCTTATTCGTCCTGCTGATAAGGGTGGGTCGGTTGTACAATCCGATATGTCAGTCCTTATTCGTCCTGCTGATAAGGGTGGGTCGGTTGTACAATCCGATATGTCAGTCCTTATTCATCCTGCTGATAAGGGTGGGTCGGTTGTACAATCCGATATGTCAGTCCTTATTCGTCCTGCTGATAAGGGTGGGTCGGTTGTACTCATGGATAGGACAGTTTATGTACATGAGTGTCATAGACAACTGCTTGACAACACCTTTAACAACAAACTCAGAAGTGACCCTACTTCCCAATTTCAGAATACTATCCTTACTGTCCTAGATGGGTATTTAATTTCTGGTCAGATCACCAAGAAAGAACATGACTTTTCAACACCCTAAAATTGCCACTTTCTATACAGAATTACACAAGAAAGTAGTTGACGCAGTAACGGCCACTTTTTTATTAGACCACCCGCAGAACAGCTCCCCTCCTTTGTAAAGGACACCAGCAGTATGATCTCTATCATTGAATCTCTTCTTCTCCCTGAGAATACCTTGTTCGTCACTTTTGATGTTGAGTCGTTATACACAAATATTCCACACGAGAGCGGTATTGAAGCCATGGAACATTTTCTTCTGCAACGTGACCCTAACCTTCCAGTGCATGCATTATAACATTGGCTGAAATAGTACTCACACACAACTACTTCATGTTTTTAAATGATTTCTTTATTCAGACAAAGGGTACTGTGATGGGATCCACTATGGCTCCTAACTATGGTAATTTGTACGTGGGTTACATGGAAAAACAGTCAATTTTCAACTCTCTCAAAAATGTTTTCTTGCCGAACATTACTATTTGGAATTGATTGATGATATTTTTGTTCTATGGAGGGGTGATGCAAAACAGCTCCAGGCATTCCATGCTTTTATTAACTCTTGTTCTGAGAACCTGAGATTTACTATGCAATCTGACACACGTCAAATCAGTTTCCTTGATCTTCTGATTTTATGTGAGGATAATGTTCTATACACGGATATTTACAGGAAACCTACTGATCCTAACAGTTTGTTGAGGGCTGATAGTTGTCACCCACTTCCCTTGAAAAACAGTTTGCCCTACAGCCAATTCTGTCGAATCAAAAGTGTGGTGTATTGAGAAATGTATTATGTGTTAATGAATTTAGATTTGAAATGGTTGCAAATAGCCAATGAGTTTTGTATGCAGAGGTTGAGTTATTTGAATTAACAAATGACAATGGAGTTTCCATTCTTGCATTGAAGTGATTGGATTACGAGATGGAAGGGCGGTAAAAGGTTCAATGATGTATAGGAGAGTTGGGCTGAAGACACCGTAGAGAGTAGTTGACTGTAATGTGTTAAGGAGAACATTAAATACATCTGTTCTGTTTATTATACATATGCTTCGAAGTCTTCAGTAAAACAACCCAGCATCTTAGGATGCAGTAAAAGAACCCAGCAGCTTAGGATGCAGTAAATGAACCCAGCATCTTAGGATGCAGTAAAAGAACCCAGCATCTTAGGATGCAGTAAAAGAACCCAGCATCTTAGGATGCAGTAAAAGAACCCAGCATCTTAGGATGCAGTAAAAGAACCCAGCATCTTAGGATGCAGTAAAAGAACCCAGCATCTTAGGATGCAGTAAAAGAACCCAGCATCTTAGGATGCAGTAAAAGAACCCAGCATCTTAGGATGCAGTAAAAGAACCCAGCAGCTTAGGATGCAACAACTGGCGACGAGGATAACGGAATTCTGAGACAAAATCCTCAGACTACTGATGACCAACCGAGTGAACGAGCTAGAAAGTTAGCTAGTACTAATGTCAGTAAATGAGTTGGTCAGCTGGGAAGAAATGGCGCATGCGCTAATGAGAGCTATGGCACTTTTCAGTAGTGAGACCGGTTTGTGTTTCCAAGAGGCTAACTAGAGCTTCAGCACATATGAGGAGCGATTTTTGCAGTTAACGAGATCGCTGACGACCGCAGAAGAACAGTGTTTCTATCAGTCTTGGGTTCAAAGATGTTAACGCTGCTGAAAGATTTGGTAGCGCTGAAGAAGCAGGGAAAGGCTAGCTTCCAGGAGCTAATTTCAGCTCTGAGAGACTTTTATGTTGAGCGAGAGGTATGTTTTTCGGAATAGGAAACAGTTGGCGGGAGAGACGTTTCCTGAGTATATAGCATCGCTAAAGGGAATGGCAGCTACATGTGAGTTTGGTGCTGCACTAGAGAAGCAGCTGAGGGACCAGCTAGTTTATGGAGTGGCCAGTAAGGAGCTGCATGGCAAGATGTTAAGCGCGGCATATGGGAAGAATTTAACATGGGCAAAAGTTTTGGACATTGTCAACAACTTGGACTGCACAGCCCAGAGTATGCAGAAATTCCAGCAGACATCGACTCAGTTGAGATCCGATCAGTTGACCACAAAATGGGAGGGGCATCGACCCGGATCCGACAGGGAGAAACAGTGGATGTCAGACCAGAGGGGGGAGACGTCAAAGCCCTGTTTTCGCTGTTTGGGGACAGGACAATCACAGCAGACCTGCTGTTACAGACCTGCCTTCAGGCTCCAGCACAGTCGGAAATCACCAGTCAGAAAATGACTTGGGACTTTTTACTGTGTGTAGTGATCGTGACTATGTGAAACCCTACATGGTGAGAACTTACTCAGCTCAGCCTATTCAGTTATTGGGACAGCTGGAGGTTCAAATGAAATGTGGTGCTCAAGTGTTACCACTACCTCTATTAGTGTCAAACGGGAAGAGTCCTAGCTAATGGGGAGGAACTGGATTCAGCACCTCAAATAAGATTGGTCAAGAGTGAACCATGTGTCAGACCCAGTTGCACAGTAATGCGACAAATGTGCTGAGGTGTTTAGTGGTGAACTGGGTGTGGTATAGGGAGTTAAAGCCAAACTCAAGTGTCAGAGAAAGCAGTTCTAAAGTTTTGTAAGGCTAGACCTGTACCTTATGCACTCAGAGGCAGTAGACAAACAGATTACAAAGCTAGAAAAACAAGGAGTGACCCCACAGAATCCAGTGAATGAGCAGCACCTATAGTTTGCATTCCAAAGACAAACGGAGGTGTCAGAATATGTCATGATTACAAGGTGACTGTAAATGCATGAGTGGATGTGGACCAGTACCTCTTACCAAAGACCCTGGACTTGTTTGCTACTCTAGCGGGGGTAAACAGTTCACAAAGTTAGACCTTACACAGGCCTACCTGCAAGTGGAGGTAGATCAAGAGTCAAAGCATTTCCTGTCTATAAACATGTTGATGGGTTTATACCAGATGAATAGACTGCCTTATGGAGTATCAAACACTCCAGCTATATTCCAACGTAGTATGTACCAGGGTTTACAGGGTTTACCTGGGGTTGTGTGCTTTCTGGATGATATTCTTATCACAGGGAAATCGGCAGAGGACCACTTACAGAACGTAGAAGCAGTGTGACAGAGGCTGCAGCACCCGATGTCACAAGAATGCCAAAAACATCATCAAGGACATTAACCACCTGAGCCACTGCTTATTCACACCGCTACCACCCAGAAGGTGGATGGACTAACCATCCTACGGGTTAGTTGAGGAGTGTGTTTCAGACAATGGGCCGAGGGCCGGTGTCAAAAGAGGTGGAGATATTCTTCCAGTTGAAAAGGGGTGAAACACATAAAATCAGCTCCGTTTCATGTTGCTTCAAATGGCGCAGCAGAGCGACTTGTACAGAGTCTAAAACAAGTCCTCAGGACGGCCTGTACAGCATAGTGTGGACAACTTTCTGTTTGCCTACAGGAATACGCTGCATGCCACAACTGGAATAACTCCAGCAGAGTTGTTCCTAAAAGGACAGGTTAGAACACGGTTATCCCAGCTTTTCAGCTGACACGCAGTCTAAGATACAGGACAAGGGGGTGGGCAAGCCTCGTTTTTTTCAGTGGGAACAAACAGTACCTGTCCGAGATTACCAGGGAGGAGAGAGAGAAATGGATATGCGGAGTTGTCAAAAGGGTACTTGGTCCTGTAACCTGCTTAGTGCAAACTGAGAGAAAATTATGTAAGAAGCATGTGGATCAAATGATGATGTAACACAATGAAAGAGAAGACCTGAATGTGTCAGAGTGGAACATTTCTGATTGGGACTTGGGAACTACGACTGTGACAAGCATGCATACAGAGACACAGATTGTGCCAGGCCGTGAGCTACAGAGACACAGATTGTGCCAGGCCGTGAGCTACAGAGACACAGATTGTGCCAGGCAGTGAGCTACAGAGACACAGATTGTGCCAGGCCGTGAGCTACAGAGACACAGATTGTGCCAGGCCGTGAGCTACAGAGACACAGATTGTGCCAGGCCGTGAGCTACAGAGACACAGATTGTGCCAGGCCGTGAGCTACAGAGACACAGATTGTGCCAGGCCGTGAGCTACAGAGACACAGATTGTGCCAGGCCGTGAGCTACAGAGACACAGATTGTGCCAGGCCGTGAGCTACAGAGACACAGATTGTGCCAGGCCGTGAGCTACAGAGACACAGATTGTGCCAGGCCGTGAGCTACAGAGACACGGATTGTGCCAGGCCGTGAGCTACAGAGACACAGATTGTGCCAGGCCGTGAGCCTGAGAGCCCAGAGCATCATAAGAGGCCAAAAAGGGCCAGAAGGCCTCCGGACCGAGTGGATCTGTAAACAGGTTGTATATGATTTGATAAGTGAAAAACTGTTTTGGAAAACCCATGATGTTCATCAAGGATGTTTTCAGAGGAAGTGAGAATTTGGGGGGAGTGTGGTGTATTGAGAAATGTATTATGTGTTAATGAGTTTAGATTTGAAATGGTTGCAAATAGCCAATGAGTTTTGTATGCAGAGGTTGAGTTATTTGAATTAACAAATGACAATGGAGTTTCCATTCTTGCATTGAAGTGATTGGATTACGAGATGGAAGGGCGGTAAAGGTTCAATGATGTATAGGAGAGTTGGGCTGAAGACACCGTAGAGAGTAGTTGACTGTAATGTGTTAAGGAGAACATTAAATACATCTGTTCTGTTTATTATACGTACGCTTCGAAGTCTTCAGTAAAACAACCCAGCATCTTAGGATGCAGTAAAAGAACCCAGCAGCTTAGGATGCAGTAAAAGAAACCAGCATCTTAGGATGCAATAAAAATCATTTGCAAAAAACTATCAGAATTCAACAGAAATATGGCTGAGACACAAAGAAAATTAAAGGAGAAGGGGTACAAAAATTGTCAGATTAATACTGCCATTGAGAAAATTCTAAACAAATCGGGACATGATCTCTTACAAGGACAGTCTCGCAAAAAGAAGCATTCTTGCGCTCTAACTACCAGCTATTCAAAGTGCTCTGAACAAATTAAGGGAATCGTTCACAAACATTAGCACATTCTAAGATCCGATGACAGTATCGTTAATGTGTTTTCAGATCCTCCCTTGGTCGTATTCTCGCAGGGCAGAAATCTCAGAGATCAATTGGTAAACTCTGATATACCACCCTAAAATATCCCTGCACAACGTCTATTTGCGCCTCTACCGGATGGAAACTACAAGTGTAATGGCTGCGCTCAATGCAATGGCACTTGTAAATGAAGATCCTTCAAACACCCACAAACAGGGAAATCGATCCCAATCAAAGGTGTTATTACGTGCTCCACTAAGGCAGTTATTTATCTTATAACTTATAAGCGTGAATTAAAAGTATCTCGGAGCAAAAACTCGACTTACCCAGTTGAGGCCCACTTTATGGAAGTGAACCACTCGATTTTGTACCTACGTTATATTGGCATCGAACATGTCAACCTCCCTAGGAGAGGCGGTGACCTCGACAATTTATTATGAAAACGAGAGGCTGCCTGGATCTTTAATTTAAAGACCCTTGCTCCTTTCGGTCTCAACATAGACTTTGACCTGAAGTCATTCTTGTGATTTTGCTATTCACTGTAAACATTTGTAGGCCTATGTAGCCAAATTCTATCTATGATCAAATGCTATCCATTCATGTTTTTTGTATGTTATTTTTCATATGAGAATTAACCAATGATATCAGGCCACACCCGGCCATGATTACAGACACCTGTGTGTGTCCTTTGACACTATATAAACTAGTGACCCACAGTGTTTGTCATTATACCCTGATAAAGATTGCTCGTCTGTGGAAACATTGGATATTAGGTTATTAAATGATTACATCTGAGGTCCTAGAGCTCCCCTCACCACCCAAAACACATCCAGTTAGGTGGGTGCTTACATTTGTCCTATTTCACAAATGAATATCCCACTCCCCCTGAGAGTGGGGTCAGAGCCAGGAATGAGCAATTACTGACAGTGACCCTGGAGCAATTATGGTTAAGTGCCTTGCTCAAGGGCATATCGACAGATTTTCACCTAGTTGGCTGGGGAATTTCAACCAGCAACCTTTCGGTCACTGGCCCTACGCTCCTAACCACAAGGCTGCCTTCCGCCCATACATCGAGATGTATATGTGTGTATGCCTCTGCCCCCATCCATCCCTCATCTGTTCACTCACCCACAAGGTACTTGAAGGCATTGTTGGCCCCGGTGCCCACCACAGCAATCTTGCTGAAGAGGGGGAAGGAGACTCCGTAGACACGCCGGACAAAGGCGTCAATGTCCTTGTCGCTGCCAGGCTCCTGCTGGCCAAACTGGTTGCAGGGGAAGGCCAGGACGTTGAAGTGGGACGGCCCAAAGTCCCTCTGCAGCTGTTGAAGGTCTGTGTAGTGATCCTCAGTGAAGCCACAGTCACTGGCCACATTCACCACAAGAGACACCTGCAGGCAACCATAATACTAAAAATATAAATGTACTGATGAAAACTGTTATCGATAATATGAAAATAACCAGTAGCCTTTCATTGGTGCTGAATGCAATTTCCAGTGCTTGACTGAAATAGGTACCAGTACTCATTTTGGGTGCTGGTACTTCTTATATTTAGGTGGAGGAGCTCCACAATACTTTTGAGCAAATATTCTATAAGAGGAACAGGAGCTCAACAATTAGACCATTTGAGGTGCCGGTACTCAGCTCCAGTGAGCTCCTGCCAAAGTCACGCACTGGCTATTTCAATGTGATGATTTGTTGTCTATGTGACCAGATGACACATTTGGTAAGGGCACAGGGGTTATTCCATTAAATAGTTTGACCCTTTTATCCTTCCTGCTCTCTGTGTAGGGACTACCACAGAGCTACAAGGCTAAGAATTGAGTGGGCATGGTTTCAAGGAAAACAAGATCAAAGGTTTGGAGGTGAATGTAAGTGATGAGGAGTCTCTGAGCATAGTGAATAGTGGAGGTTCAGGCCAGATAGTAATGAGGGTGATAGTGAAAGAAGCCCTGGAAAATGGTCAATCGTTGCAATAATGTTTGGTCAAGTCAAATTCTTTATATATATATATATAAATATTTGAGCAATTCTGGGCTAATAGCTTGGTTTATCATTGAACAGATGCAGTGACGTTTTGATCAAATATAAGATATATTACATGTGATTTGCTATGACACATGTTTTTTTTGCCTGCACTACAGATGGGTCCTCTAATGCAGGACTAGTAAATGCCCAGTGCACTACTTTTATGCCCCCAAAAATTCTCCAATGAATCACTTGAACACTGGAATTATAGAATTGCACAAACACATTCCAAACATCCTTGAGGTGAATGTTTGAGCCATTACTTCCCACTGGGCACACACTGGTTTAATCAATGCTGTTTCCATCTCATTTCATTGAAGTTATGTTGAACCAACATGGAATAGATGTTGAAGTAATGTCTGTGCCCTGTGGGCTGTCCTATGTTCTCTTATGTGAATGTGTGACTCATCGGAGGCGGCAGCAAAAAAAGTGATTTGTGAGCCATGTTTATGGCCAACTTTATATTTCTGTATTTTTCTATACATCTCCCTTCCTCTTCAAGGTCTATAATTGTATCCATCAAAATAAATAGTTGCTATTCCATTTCCAAAGTTTTACATTTTACAGTACTCCAGAACTACTTACTGCGTAAGTGAATACATTTTCATACTGGTCCCCCATGGGAATCAAACCCACAACTCTGGCATCGCATGCTCTACCAACTGAGCTACACAGGACTGTTTCGTTATTTATTTTTTAATTGAGCTTGTATGATTTTATAAATCCCTTTTCTAAAATTGTATTAAGCGCTAGAATAATACTGCACAATAATACACTTTAAAAGGAGAAATAAATAAATGCTTCACAATAAATTCCTCATGAATGCTCCATTTAGCAGACATGCATTTTTAATTGTGCATTGTGTTTTCGTTTATTAATAGGTTACTTGGACTTCTTAGGTCAAAAAGTGTTTGCATCAGTATCCCTGGCTGTGCACCCGGCCTTTAAATAAATGGAGCTCGGGGGTAAACACTGCGAGAGAAAAAAGGTTTTTACCTGTTGTGCTCATATGGTATTGCTGTCCTCTAGTGTCAATACGACGGAACTACACGTGGTAAGGATAGAAAATGGGCAGATTTGGGAACGCCTCTTTCTACTGTATCACTTTAAATTCTGTTCAGATTATGCAGCATGCAGACGGTCTATAAAATGTGTCCTGTGAAGTTTTACATATGTATTAAAATGGCCCACCTTGATGTTTTAAAAATATAAAATTATCACTGACTACAGAAGGGAATATGACCTCTCTTTTATAGGGCTTATGAAATAACTGCATGCAGGTTACATTATAGTCAGTAATACACAACCAGACATAACAGTTGGATCAAACTAAGGCTATCTATTGGCCTATAAATCAATTTAGTATTCTAAGCAACGTTGGAGTCCAGCAGCAGTTGCCACGTATACAGATGATAGACACAAAGAATTTGGTCTTAAACTTAGCATTTTATTCATAAGAGTAAGATGCTATTGTTATAAAACGTGCATAGATCATACATGCCTTGTGAAAGGAAAATCCGCAGCATGCATTCACCGGTAAACAAATGGCACATTTGCATAGGCTACCGTGCAAAAGTTGGTAGGCTCGAGTTTCAAACTTACCGAACCCCTGTATTTTTCCAAAGAGACTAATCTCCCTCTGCTATTAACAACTTTGAAAGTGTACAAATCTTTCTGTTTGGCCTCATTTAGACTGAATAAGATCAATAGCAATGTGAGGACGGAAAGCATGTCTTCTTATTTATCAATGTACAACGTAAGCTATTTACTGTAGAAGCTTCTGTGCACTGAACTTCTTCTTCTTCTTCTTCTTCTTCAAGGTTTTATGGCAGACTACATATTTTGGTGAATTGCCGCCACCTACTGTACCGGGTTTAGTGATGGGCATTCCGGTTCTTTTCAGTAAGCTCTTTTAGCTCCAAAACGGATCTTTAAAAAAACTATGTTTTGTATTTTTTCAAGTCAAACAGTTGCGATAGTGTGATTATGATTGGTGTTAAAACGATTCTAATTAAATTATTAAATGAAATCATACTCTACATTAACCACAATGTATTTAAAAATGCATTAGTTTGTTATAAAAAATAATGGTATTAAACATTTGCATTTAAAGTATAACTTTTTAATGTATATAAACTAAGTGCATATAAATTTAACCATTCAAAACGAATACAATCTGAACAGCATAATAATAGAATACTGCACCATATCAAAGAAAAATAAATAACAATGTGCAAAACTGCAGCATCCCACTTAAAACATTCAACTGGTCCCTCTTTTCTCTCTCTTTATTACCATGTTATAACCAGCAGCACACAACAATGCTGACCAATGCTGCTTTTATGAGAGATTTGCATTCAGAAATGCAAGCTGCCTCACTTTCGAGGGGCTGATGTGGTTTCTTCTCACAGTAATTATTTGCCCGTTTTCAAGAAGACCCTCTCAGAGGGAACGGATGTGGCCACTGTGCAGATTCTCCCTGCCATGACTTTAGTAAGCCGTGGGTAGACAGAGGCCTTGTTCTTCCACCAGCTCAGAGGATCTGCAGATCTTTGGAGGAGTTGCTCCTCCAAATAGGATCAGACCTGCATTATGGCATCTGCTGAGGGATTCCTTCGTGCTGCATCCCCAGTTGCTTTCTCGTCAAACAGCATTCAAACAACAGTTGTTTGTGGCACTACTGCTGGTGCTTTTGCTCCATCTGATCCCTCTTCTTCCTGTTGCCCTGGTGCCTGAACCAGCTGACTGCTGGGGCTGTTCCTCCCTGCAGCTGAGGTTATTCAATCCCTCTGGCATCACTGAAGGCTAACTTCTTAAACCTGAGGTCAAGTGCAGCAGTTTCTTATAGCACGTGATTATATTCCATTCTGTGGAACTTTCTGTCAATTTATGAACATAGGGTGTCCATCAACTCTGCCACATGTCCTGTGGTTACATTTGCTTCTCTCTGGCGGCTGGCTATGATTCGCTGCAGACCCTTACACAGGAGTATCATTTTTGAGGCTGTCACATAGCTGAAAAGAGAGTACAGTAACTTATTAGTTCAGGTTCATGTTTTTGTCTACTGATACTACATTTTCATCTACTGCTCATATACATATATAATACTGGATTAAATCATGATGTAGTAATAACTGCTTACTGTACTTCTCTCCACAGATCTCCACAGTGACCTGCGCAAGGGTTCCAGGACTCTGCACATCTCCTCCATCACCTCCCATTCCTCTTGGGTCAGAGCATCAACAGGTACATTAACAATGGTCAGGGTAGAGATGATGGCACCCTTTGACTCAAGAAACCACTTCAGCATATAAAATGTTGAATTCCACCTTGTAGTGCAGTCTTGTTTAGGCTTCAGCTCAGGCATCCCCATCTGGCGTTGTGTAGATTTTAGTTTTTCAGCACCTACTGTGCTCCTGTGGAAGTATTCCACAGCTGCGTTCACTTTGTCCACAGTGGGCTTCATCACCTTCAGAGCATCTCTTACAATCAGGATGATTGTGTGGACAAGACATGGATGATGGGTCCATTTAAAAATGTTCACGGCTTTGGTTATGTTAGCTGCATTGTCGCTAACACAACATACCACTTTTCCATCTACTTGCCATTCTCTGGCCACTCTCAACAGTTCCTCTGCCAAGTTCTGTGAGGTGTGTCTGTCGCTGAACTCAAAGCAGTCCAGAAGTCAGCTAGACATCGAAAAATCTTCTAAGACGTGACATGTAACCGAAATGTAAGAAGTGGTTACCCTTGATGTCCAGCAGTGGGTTTTCCTGCTTGGAATTGTGTACATTGGATTTAGACTATTGTTATAATTTATAAAACCTCCACAATCGAAAATGGCTGGAAATCGGTGACAATCATTTTAACCAATGCAGTATCAATTTGGCCTTGTTTTGCTACAGACATAGACTTTGGTATAAACTGGTCCATAGAATACTGCATTGCTGTGGATACAGAGTAGGCCTACTTGACTGAGTGGATACATCTCCACGTGTGGAGGTGCTGGTTCCACCAGTACCACTAGCAGGCCCGCTAGTTTGTTGGGTGCACAGTTCACATATGCCTGTGTAGGTTGTGCATAGAATCTGCTTTATATGAGATTTTGTCTGGGCAAATTCTACACTGTGCTCTAACATTGTCTACATTATTAAAATGCATCTAAATGCTACTGTGCTTCCGACTCATTTTCCAGCTGTTGTTTTCACAGCTGTCCTTCCTCTCTCTCCTCGGCTGCTGCTAAGTGTGTGATTGTGAGTGAGTTGGCTCGGCCATCCCTCACGCATCTTTGCTTCATTGGTTGACACTGCATGTCTGATTGACAGGAACAACAGGTGAGGCTGTAGGTCTCAGCAGACAGTCAGATTGAATGTGTGTGAGCATTTAGGCCTATATTCTTATTTATTTTTTTGTTCTTTGAATTAGTTAATTCTATTAATTTAAAACTTTTGATTATTCATATCTTAATTTTTGTATATTTTTATAAATAGATTCAGCTCTTCTGATATACGAGCTGGCTCACAACGTTCATTTACAAGAGCCGGCTCTTACAGCCGACTCGTTCGCCGACGAACCATCACTTCCGGGTATTGAAACAAAAAAATATTCCATTGAGGGAGGGGACGATGATCGGACATCATAAAAATAAATATATCGCACCACTTCAGTCCCAGTTCTATTCACATCCCTAAACAGGCTCAGGTACCTGGGAGAACGGAGCATTCATCGGCAGGATTCCTTGTAATGCTGTAAAATATCTCAGTCACAAAAAACGCTTTATTTCTGCAAACCCTCCAATTTTCTCAGATTTCCTCTTTGTTTGAGCTGTGCAGTTGCTACCCAATGCAATACACGCAAAAAAAATCCACCTTCCTAACTACAACATATCCCTCGGTTGACAAGGAATATTATCTGGTGTCTCTACTCCTACTACCAATATTTCTTCCACTTCACTCTTTTCTTCCACTCTTCTCACCGCCTCCGGGGAGACATGCTGTGTTCACTGAACTTTTTTCCCAATTCCTTGATTTGGCCTGTCACAACATCCGAGGATTCCAATTTCAACCAATGGTAATTCCTGAGTCTGATTGACAAACGGTCTACAGTTTCAGTGTTTTGAAAATGACCTTTATTTGTAGCCAGTCAGTGGAGTAAAAATCCTCCAATACATGTTATAATGATGATACTTGAAAAATTCAATGGCACAGCTTGTCTAGAGACGATATCACACTTTACTTACTGTAGCCTACATATTTCCTCTAACTTCATTGGATAGGCCTACGTCCCCCTCCATGATACATTGCAGCTAGTACAAATATCTGTTGATGTTTGGACACAAAGGCCTTTGATAGTCGTGGTTTTTGATTACAATTTTTTTTGGATGATCAGCAATAAATCAGGCATTATGTTTATTATTAATGTGCTCAACAAAACGTTTTATGTGCAAAATTAACACAGAGCTATATTTGTATTAATTGTTCCACAAAGACACAATTCTCTCTGATTGACATTTAAAGTAACAGTTACATTTAAATGGACAACAGACCAGTGCTTCACTCAATGACTGTATGCCTATGTATGAAGGCTGCACTTAAAGGAGCTGGATGGTCAATCTGATGTCTGCATTGGCCGTGCAGCATTTACAGTGAAGGAAGTTGTCAAGGAAAATAGTTTGCGTTAATACAGGACCTCCCACCCCCCACAGGACCGTACTATCTGGGCCTCTGCTCTCCCTAAATTGTGGTATTAAATGGTTCAGCAGACTTTTATCCCTCCATAACTGGCTAGGAGATTATTGCAGTTCTGTGGGTGTAACAATTATTGACCATTTTGATACCGTCTGGAAACAAACGTTGTATTATAAGGAGGATGGGTTCCTGGATCCTTTCACTGCATTATAAGGCTGTGTTGAGACAATGACTTATCAATGACCCAAGTCCAGCTCATTGAATCCCTACCATTGTGTCGCTGAGTTCTCATAATGCTTCAGCAAATGTACATTATCCTAGGGGCGATGGACGACACAATGTAAGTAACCTAATATATGTCCCTCTTACAGCCCTGAATGCCTCTGCTGATCCTACAGCTATTGTATGCAGTAATCACATGCCTATGAACCAGAGTAATACTGTTAGCACTGAGGTGGTGTGCCCGGGTAAGAAGTCCACTGTGTGCAGCTCAATAAAAATAACCTGAGCATGTCTACCTCTGCTAAGCTTCCCAGTAAAGAAAGAAAAACAATCAAGCATCCCAGAAAAGTGTTAAAAATAGCCCACGTCATCATATGTAGCCTAAGAAACAAGGTTCATGAAATAAATTATTTGCTAGTAACAGATGATATTCATATTCTGACAATCTCTGAAACCCACTTAGACAATAACTTTGATGATACAGTGGTGGCAATACATGGTTATAACATCTACAGAAAAGACAGAAATGCCAAAGGCTTATATTCAGAACCACATTCATGTAAAGCTTAGAGAGGATCTCATGTTAAATACTGTTGAAGTACCACCAAGTGCTAACAGTCAGTATCTGGATAATGTGTGAAATGCTTGATAATGTATGTGATATCAATAGAGAGGCATATTCTCTGGGTGATTTAAATATTGACTGGCCACTCAAGAGAAAGGTTCAAACTGTAACTAGTGCCTGTAAACTGGTTCAGGTTATCAATCAACATACCAGGGTAGTTACAAACAGCACAGGAATGAAATCATCAACATGTATTGATCCTATCTTTACTAATGCAGTCAGTATCTGGATAATATGCGTGAAATGCTTGATAATGTATGTGATATCAACAGAGAAGTATATTGTCTGGGTGATTTAAATATTGACTGGCTATCATCAAACTGCCCACTCAGGAAAAAACTTCAAACTGTAACCAGTGCCTGCAACCTGGGTCGGGTTGTCAGTCAACCTACCATGGTAGTTACAAACAGCACAGGAATTAAATAATCAACGTGTATTGATCACATCTTTACTAACGCTGCAGATATTTGCTTCAAAGCAGTATCCAAATCCATAGGATGTAGTGATCACATGGTTGAGAGGGACAAGGCAAAAGGTATGGCAATTAAGTCTGGCAGACAACTGATTGGCAAACATACTGCAAATTAAGAAATCATGTAACTAAACTAATAAAAATAAAAATAAACTACACTATGAAACAAAGATAAATTAAATGAAATTTTGGGGAAAAAAAGCCAACTCGGCTCTTTCATTCATTGAATCAGATGGCTCATTTATCACAAATCCCACTGATATTGCAAACTACTTTAATGACTTTTTCATTGGCAAGATAAGCAAACTTAGGGATGACATGCCAGAAACAAACGCTGACACTACATATCCAAGTATATCAGACCAAATTATGAAAGACAAGAATTGTCTATCAACAATGACAAGCCACCGGGGTCTGACAATCTAGATGGAAAATTACTGAGGATAATAGCAGATGATATTGCCACTCCTCTTTGCCACATCTTCAATATAAGCCTACTAGAGAGTGTGTGCCCTAGAGGGAAGCTAAAGTCATTCCGCTACCCAAGAATAATAAAGCCCCCTTTACTGACTCAAATAGCCGACCAATCAGCCTGTTACCAACCCTTAGTAATCTTCTGGAAAAAATTGTGTTTGACCAAATACAATGCTTTTTCACAGTAAACAAATTGACAACAGAATTTCAGCATGCTCATAGGGAAGGACACTCAACAAGCACAGCACTTACACAAATGATTGATGATTGGCTGAGAGAAATTGATGATAAAATGATTGTGGGGGCTGTCTTGTTAGACTTCAGTGGAGCTTTCGACATTATCGATCATAGTCTGCTGCTGGAAAAACATATGTGTTATGGCTTTACACCCCCTGCTATAATGTGGATAAAGAGTTACTTGTCTAACAGAACACAGAGCGTGTTCTTTAATGGAAGCCTATCAAATATAATCCAGTTAGAATCAAGAATTCCCCAGGGTAGCTGTTTAGGCCCCTTGCTTTTTTCAATTTTTACTAACGACATGCCGCTGATTTTGAGTAAAGCCAGAGTGCCTATGTATGCGGATGACTCAAAACTATACAAGTCAGCTACTACTGAAATGACTGCAACACTCAACAAAGAGCTGCAGTTAGATTCAGAGTGGGTGGCAAGGAATAAGTTAGCCCTAAATATTTCTAAAACTTAAAGCATTGTATTTGGAACAAAACACTCAGTAAACCCTAAACTTCAACTAAATATTGTAATAACTAATGTGGAAATTGAGAAAGTTGAGATGACTAAACTGCTTGGAGTAACCCTAGATTGTAAACTGTCATGGTCAACACATATTGATGCATTAGCAGCAAGATGGGGTCTGTCTACAATAAAGCTATGCTCTGCCTTCTTAACAACACTATCAACAAGACAGGTCCTACAGGTCCTACTTTTGTCGCACCTTGACTATTGTTCAGTCGTCTGGTCAGGTGCCACAAAAAAGGACTTAGGAAAATTGCAGTTGGCTCAGAACAGGGCAGCACGGGTGGCCCTTGGATGTTCACAGAGAGCTAATATTAATAATATGTATGTCAATCTCTCCTGGCTGAAAGTGGAGGAGAGATTGACTTCATCACTACTAATTTATGAGAGGTATTGACATCCATGCATACCCCACAAAACATGCCACAAGAGGTCTCTTCACAGTCCCCAAGTACAGAACAGACTATGGGAGGGGCACAGTACTACATAGAGCCATGACTACATGGAACTCTATTCCACATCAAGTAACTGACGCAAGCAGTAAAATTAGATTTAAAAACAAAACAGATTAAAAAAACACCTTATGGAACAGCGGGGACTGAGAAGCGACACAAACATTGGCACAGACACATGCATACACACACACACGACAACATACACACTGTACATACACATGGATTTAGTACTGTAGATACAGTGCCTTGCGAAAGTATTCGGCCCCCTTGAAATTTGCGACCTTTTGCCACATTTCAGGCTTCAAACATAAAGATATAAAACTGTATTTTTTTGTGAAGAATCAACAACAAGTGGGACACAATCATGAAGTGGAACGACATTTATTGGATATTTCAAACTTTTTTAACATATCAAAAACTGAAAAATTGGGCGTGCAAAATTATTCAGCCCCTTTACTTTCAGTGCAGCAAACTCTCTCCAGAAGTTCAGTGAGGATCTCTGAATGATCCAATGTTGACCTAAATGACTAATGATGATAAATACAATCCACCTGTGTGTAATCAAGTCTCCGTATAAATGCACCTGCACTGTGATAGTCTCAGAGGTCCGTTAAAAGCGCAGAGAGCATCATGAAGAACAAGGAACACACCAGGCAGGTCCGAGATACTGTTGTGAAGAAGTTTAAAGCCGGATTTAGATACAAAAAGATTTCCCAAGCTTTAAACATCCCAAGGAGCACTGTGCAAGCGATAATATTGAAATGGAAGGAGTATCAGACCAATGCAAATCTACCAAGACCTGGCCGTCCCTCTAAACTTTCAGCTCATACAAGGAGAAGACTGATCAGAGATGCAGCCAAGAGGCCCATGATCACTCTGGATGAACTGCAGAGATCTACAGCTGAGGTGGGAGACTCTGTCCATAGGACCACAATCAGTCAGTCGTATATTGCACAAATCTGGCCTTTATGGAAGAGTGGCAAGAAGAAAGCCATTTCTTAAAGATATCCATAAAAAGGGTTGTTTAAAGTTTGCCACAAGCCACCTGGGAGACACACCAAACATGTGGAAGAAGGTGCTCTGGTCTGATGAAAGCAAAATTGAACTTTTTGGCAACAATGCAAAACGTTATGTTTGGCGTAAAAGCAACACAGCTCATCACCCTGAACACACCATCCCCACTGTCAAACATGGTGGTGGCAGCATCATGGTTTGGGCCTGCTTTTCTTCAGCAGGGACAGGGAAGATGGTTAAAATTGATGGGAAGATGGATGGAGCCAAATACAGGACCATTCTGGAAAAAAACCTGATGGAGTCTGCAAAAGACCTGAGACTGGGACGGAGATTTGTCTTCCAACAAGACAATGATCCAAAACATAAAGCAAAATCTACAATGGAATGGTTCAAAAATAAACATATCCAGGTGTTAGAATGGCCAAGTCAAAGTCCAGACCTGAATCCAATCGAGAATCTGTGGAAAGAACTGAAAACTGCTGTTCACAAATGCTCTCCATCCAACCTCACTGAGCTCGAGCTGTTTTGCAAGGAGGAATGGGAAAAAAATTTAGTCTCTCGATGTGCAAAACTGATAGAGACATACCCCAAGCGACTTACAGCTGTAATCACAGCAAAAGGTGGCGCTACAAAGTATTAACTTAAGGGGGCTGAATAATTTTGCACGCCCAATTTTTCAGTTTTTGATTTGTTAAAAAAGTTTGAATAATAAATAAATAATAAATTATCAATAAATGTCGTTCCACTTCATGATTGTGTCCCACTTGTTGTTGATTCTTCACAAAAAAATACAGTTTTATATCTTTATGTTTGAAGCCTGAAATGTGGCAAAAGGTCGCAAAGTTCAAGGGGGCCGAATACTTTCGCAAGGCACTGTATGTGGTTGTGGTGGATTAGGGGCATGAGGGAACACAGTGTGTTTTGAAATCTGTGAATGTCTTGTAATGTTTTTAAAATTGTATAAACTGCCTTAATTTTGCTGGACCGCAGGAAGAGTAGCTGCTGCTTTGGCAGCTAATGGGGAGCCATAATAAATACAAATACAAATAGAAATGCTTCAGAATTTGTTTGAAAGCAGTATCCAAATTCATCAGATGTAGTGATCATAATATAGTAGCCATATCTATCAAAAACAAAGTTCCAAAGGTTGGGCCTCATATAGTGTATAAGAGGTCATACAATACATTTTTAAAGATTCCTGTTGTTGATGTGAAGAATATTTGTTGGTCTGTCGTGTGTAATGATGAGCAACCAGACGCTGCACGTGACACATTTATGAAGTTGCTTATCTGTTACTAATAAGCAAGCACCCATTAAGAAAAGGACTGTAAAAACAGTTAAATCCCCATGATTTGATGAGGAATTGAAAAATTGTATGGTTGAGAGGGATGAGGCAAAAGAGATGGCAAATAGGTATGGCTGTACAACCAATTGGCAAAAGTACTGCAAATTGACTAAATGTGACTAATATGAAGAAAATGAAGAAAAAAACTACACTATGAAACAAAGATAAATGACATAAAGAATGATAACAAAAAGCTTTGGAGCACCTTAAATGACATTTTGGGCAAAAGGAAAACTCTGCTCCATCATTCATTGAAACAGATGGCTCATTCATCACAAAACCCACTGATTTTGCCAACTACTTTAACAAATGTTTAATTGTCAAGATTAGCAAATTTAGGCATGACATGCCAGCAACAAACGCTGACACTACACATCCCAATATATATGACCAAATTATGAAAGACAAGCATTGTAATTTTGAATTACGTAAAGTAAGTGTGGAAGAGGTGAAAGAATGATTGTCTATCAACAATGACAAGCCACCGAGGTCTGACAACTTGGATGGAAAATTACTGAGGATAATAGTGGAAGATATTGCCACTCAACCAGTGCCTTCGGAAAGTATTCAGACCGCTTGACTTTTTCCACATTTTGCCACGTTACAGTTTTCATCTAAAATTGATTACAATTTTTATTTTTCCACATCAATCAACACACAATACCCCATAATGACAAAGCAGTACTTTGTTGAAGCACCTTTGGCAGCAATTACAGCATTGAGTCTTCTTGGGTATGATGCTACAAGGTTGGTATGCCAGCAGCATACCACCCTGCATACCACTGCTGGCTTGCTTCTGAAGCTAAGCAGGGTTGGTCCTGGTCAGTTCCTGGATGGGAGACCAGATGCTGCTGGAAGTGGTGCTGAAGGGCTAGTAGGAGGCACTGTTTCCTCTGGTCTAAAAAAATATCCCAATGCCCCAGGGCAGTGATTGGGGACACTGCCCTGTGTAGGGTGCCGTCTTTCAGATGGGACGTTAAACGGGTGTCCTGACTCTCTGAGGTCATTAAAGATCCCATAGCACTTATCGTAAGAGTAGGGGTGTTAACCCTGGTGTCCTGGCTAAATTCCCAATCTGGCCCTCAAACCATGACGGTCACCTAATAATCCCCAGTTTACAATTGGCTCATTAATCCCCCTCCTCTCCCCTGTAACTATTCCCCAGGTCATTGCTGCAAATGAGAACGTGTTCTCAGTCAACTTACCTGGCAAAATAATGGATAAATAACACCTGTATTTAGGGAGTTTCTGCCACGTTCGCTGGAATAATTATCAGACCAAGGCGCAGCTGATGTTGAGTTCCAAATAATTTATTAGAAAGTGAAACGTAGCAAAACTAAACAATAAACTAACAACGAACCATGACTACAGAGGTGCTACATGAGCTAACTCAAAACAATATCCCATAAAACACAGGTTAAAAATGATCCCCAATTAGAGACAACGATAGCCAGCTGCTTTTAATTGGGAATCATACCAAACACATAAACTAGAACCCCACATAGAAAATAATAACTAGAAAACACCCCAGTCACGCCTTGACCTACTATACCATAGAAAAACAAAGGCTCTCTACGGTCAGGGTGTGACAGTACCCCCCCCCCCCCTGGTTCTGGTGCAGGTCGTAGCCCCCACTCAGCTCGCGGATCTGCCAGCATTGGTGCGGGACAAAGAACCCGCTCATCCCACGGATCCGCCAGCATCGGGGGCGGCTCTGGTGCGGGATGAAGAACCCGCTCAGCTCGCGGATCCACCATCTTTGGTGGCAGCTCTGTTGCGGACCGAAGAACCCGCTCATCCCGTGGATCCTGCCATGGACCCGGGCTGAACACTGCGCCTGGACTGGACCTCGGTATCAAGGAAGGCTCCTGCCATGGAGCGGGACTGGACACCAGATCTGTACTGGACATCAGTGCAGAGAAAGGCTCCGGACCGTGGACCGTCTCAGGAGGTTCTGGACCGTGGACCGTCTCAGGAGGTTCCGGACTGTGAACCGTTGCCGGAAGCTCTGGACTGGGAATCATCGCCGGAAGCTCTGGAGTGGGACTCGTTGCCAGAAGCTCTGGACTGGGGACCGTCGCCGGAAGCTCTGGACTGACGGTCCCCAGTCCTGAAGCTCTGGACTGGGGAGGCACACTGGAGGCCTGATGCGTGGGGCCGGCACAGGTGGCACCGGACTGGTGACACACACCTCGGGGCGAGTGCGAGGAGCAGGCACAGGACGTACTTGACTGGGAAGGCGCACTTGAGGGAGAGTGCGAGGAGCAGGCACAGGACATATCGGACTGGAGAGGCGCACTTGAGGCCAGAAGCGTGGAACCGGCACAGGTTGCACCAGACTGCTAACCGGATCCTCTGGTTGGATGTTGAGTAGAACACACTTGCACAACATCTCTCTCATCTCACTCTCTCCCAACTTCGCAATTGCCTCCCTGACAGTCTCTGGCTCTTCCCTCTGCTCAGCCGCCAGCTCCATTCTGTAGCCGTGAACCCTGTCGTCGTCGCTGACCTCCATTATCTCCTTCCGTCTGTCACCAAGGAAGGGTTTCGCATCTCCCCATCACTTCTTCCCATGTCCAGAAATCCTTTCCTCTTTGGGCCCGCTGCTTGGTCCTGGTTTGATGGGATATTCTGTATTTTGTGTTAGGGTTTGTTATCCCTGCGTGGATTTATTGGCTGATTATTTTTCAGAGTAAAGTACGTTATTTTACCCAGTTCTGTGTCCTGCGCCTGACTCCGTCCTCACCTCTGCACAACTGACACTTAACAGTTTATCCTATTTTTCTTTGCAGATCATCCCAAGCTCTGTCAGGTTGGATGGGGAGCGTTGCTGCACAGCTATTTTCAGGTCTATCCTGAGATGTTTGATCGGGTTCAAGTTCAGGCTCTAGCTGGGCCACTCAAGGACATTCAGATACACCCAAGGACATCCCAAAGCCACTCCTGCGTTGACTTTGCTGTGTGCTTAGGGTCGTTCTCCTGTTGGAAGGTAAACCTTTGCCCCAGTCTGAGGTCCTGAGCGCTATGGAGCAGGTTTTCATCAAGGATGTCTCTGTACTTTGCTCATCTTTCCCTCGATCCTGACTAGTCCCAGTCCCTTCCGTTGAAAAACATCCCCACAGAATGATGCTTCACCATAGGGATGGTGCCAGGTGTCCTCCAGACGTGACACTTGGCATTCAGGCCAAAGAGTTCAATCTGGTTTAATCAGACCAGAGAATCTTGTTTCTCATGGTCTTTGAGTCTTAACCTCTCTAGGCTAGGGGGCGGTATTTTCACTTCCGGATGAAAAGCGTGCCCAAAGTAAACGGCCTGCTACTCAGGCCCAGAAGCTAGGAAATGCATAGTAGATCTGAATAGACAACACTCCGAAGTTTCTAAAACTGTTTAAATGATGTCTGTGAGTATAACAGAACTTATTTGGCAGGCAAAACCCAGAGGACAAACCATCCAGGAAATTTGTTTTTTGAGGTGATAGTGTTTTCAATGAGTTTTCTATGTGGATCTAGATTTCTAAGGCACTTGCTTGAGCCCTTCTTTGGACACTGTGTTAACTAACCTCCAGATAAGCTTCAATGCCATGCAACTCTCCTTCCGTGGCCTCAAACTGCTCTTAAATGCAAGCAAAACTTAATGCATGCTCTTCAACCGATCGCTGCCCACACCTACCCACCCGTCCAGCATCACTACTCTGGAATGTTCTGACTGCAAATACCTAGGTGTCTGGTTAGACTGTAAACTCTCCTTCCAGACTCACATTAAGCATCTCCAATCCAAAATTAAATCTAGAATCTGCTTCCTATTTTGCAACAAAGCATCCTTCACTCATGCTGCTAAACATACCCTCGTAAAACTGACTATCCTACCGATCCTAGACTTTGGCAATGTCATTTACAAAATAGCCTCCAACACTCTACTCAGAAAATTGGATGCAGTCTATCACAGTACCATCCGTTTTGTCACCAAAGCCCCATATACTACCCACCACTGCGACCTGTATGCTCTCGTTGGCTGGCCCTTGCTTCATATCCGTCGCCAAACCCACTGGCTCAAGGCGTTATCTCAGCTCACTGGTCACCATAGCAACACCCACCCACAGAACCGCGCTCCAGCAGGTATATTTCACTGGTCACCCCCAAAGACAATTCCTCCTGTGGCCGCCTTTCCTTTACAGTTCTCTGCTGCCAATGACTGGAACGAACTGCAACAATCACTGAAGCTGGAGACTTATATCAATTAAATTCAATTAAATTCAATTCAAGGGCTTTATTGGCATGGGAAACATGTGTTAACATTGCCAAAGCAAGTGAGGTAGATAATATATAAAGTGAATATATAAAGTGAAATAAACAATAAAAATGAACAGTAAACATACAGAAGTTTCAAAACAATAAAGACATTACAAATGTCATATTATATATATGCAGTGTTTTAACAATGTACAAATGGTTAAGGTATACAAGGGAAAATAAATTAGCATATATCTCCCTCTCTAGCTTTAAGCACCAGCTGTCAGAGCAGCTCACAGATCACTGCACCTGTACATAGCCAATCTATAAATAACCCACCCAACTACCTCATCACCATATTATTATTTATTTTGTTTATTTTTCTCCTTTGCACCCCAGTATCTCTACTTGTACACTCATCTTCTGCACATCTTTCACTCCAGTGTTTAATTTGCCATACTGTAATTATTTTGCCACTATGGCCTATTTATTGCCTCACCCCCCTTATCCTACATCATTTGCACACACTTTCTCTATTGTATTATTGACTGTATGTTTGTTTATTCCATGTGTAACTCTGTGTTGTTGTTTGTGTCGCACTGCTTTGCTTTATCTTGGCCAGGTCGCAGTTGTAAATGAGAACTTGTTCTCAACTAGCCTACCTGGTTAAATAAAGGTGAAATAAAAAAATAAAAAATAAAAACTATTAGGACTATGATAATTGTGGTCCCAGTTTACCAAATGTGAACAGAAAATATGGTTTTGGTTGTGTACACAAATTTGTGTGTCATGCCTCCTGCGAATATTTTTTTTTGTGTGATTAGGAAATATCCTTTTAGAATTGTATTAGGTGTTGCGCTAATATAATATATAATGGAAAAGCAAAATGTCTCTCCCTTTTTCTGAATTCACCCTGCTTTTCTATTTTTGGGCTTTGGCTATTTTCTATCAATAAGACTTTAATGAATACAACCCACTGTAAATGGTTCAGTGACCCCATCGCTCCAAATACTTTTGTATTTCTTGGCAATTTTCTATGAATTTAAATTTACTTTACATTAAAAGTACTTACTTAAAATGTCAATGGCTTTCATCCCATAATGCTTTCATGAATACAACTAGAGAGGAAGCGCAGATAGATATAGATATTCATGGCATGAGGCTGGCAGCATACCATCTATCTCCGTGGAGATTACTGGCGGTTGACTACAACCCTCATCGAATATTCAAAAAAGTATTACAATAATGAGATGTATGCACCAATCCAAAGAAAGATAGGCGGGAGGAAGCCAGCCCGAGGTGCCGACTCCCATTGTTAGGGCGGTTAGACAAGTTTCTTGTCAGTATATCCATATTCTTTGATACACCTACGTTCAATAAAGGTACCCACAATGCCCTATGCAAGAATTAACATGGCGTCTATGGTGCTGTTTTGATCATTACCGCAATGGTTTTGATCCGTGAATGAAAACAACAAAATACTGAGCAGGAAGATTAAGGGAAATTAGACGTATTTTAGAGCTAAAATCTGCATGTTACAGTAAGGCATTGTATATTATTTTTCATGTTCTGGTGCTTTTGTCGTGTGTCAGTTTTATAGGGTCGGGTGGCTAGTCAAACACTTATAGAAAGGCTTACCAGCCGCTGGCCAGCTAGCGGATAGATGGCTAACTTGCTAGCTAGCCATTTATCAGGTACTTCGATTTACGAGGTGGCTAGTTAGCTACCGTTAGCAAATGCAAACATTTGTCAGGTAGCTAACAAGTCTGCTCTAGCTGCACGGTATTTATTTGTCTAGCTGTTATTTTAAATGTCACTTGCCCCGTTTGTTTCCATCTGCAGTGTGTCTCGCTACGCGAGAAGGCCCTTGCAGTATATTGTGGGTTGGTTTCGTTTCATAACAAACACAAGTGCTTCAGCCTAGGTTTTTTCTCAGCTAGCCACTCTTCGTTATATCGTAATAATGTATATTTGCAATAAAATTCGCAAGTTATATTACTACCCTTTATGCACCAGTCTAACTACTGTAACCCATATGTAACTATATATATATATATATATAACTAGGATGTACTTGTTTTGATCAGGCCTTTGTGGCTTCATTGCAAGCTAAATGTTTTGCCACTGGCTACTTTCTCAGTTCATCCTAGCAGATGCAGAATTAGTTCAATATGCTATGTTTTGATAGTATTAAGTGTCTGAATAGTTTAGGCTATTGTTCTTTTAAGATAAATGTAAGTAATGCCAAAAATGTCTGACTTTCATCTCTTCAGATTTTCATTGGACTAGCTGCCTCCCCATCCTCAATACAGAGTAGTAGTTAGTTCTCTTCAGCCCGGGTGAGGGAGAGGACTGGATTGTGGCATGGAGGAATCAAAAAGCCCCCTAAAATTAATCAAGCCCTCACGCAATGAGGACAGGGGAGCCACAGCTCCATCCTCCACCAGCTCCAGGTCCCTGAAAGAGACTCCAGTGACACAGAGAGAGGGGTCTGGCCCCAAGCCTGCCACTGCCTGCCGGAGCAAGGAGAACATCACCACAGCCAGGGAGGACCATAAGGACCAAGGCAGTAACCGTGGGACAGGCAGAGCCTCCACGGCCAGCCCTCAGGACCCAGGGAGAGGGAAGCCTCGCAGGCTGACTGGGAGGACCAGCTCTGGGGAGAGGAGGAAGGGGAAGGTGGGACTGGGAGGCCAGCAGCAGGCTTGGCAGGGGGGTGATGCTAGGCCCATGGTGGCTACAGACAGGAGTCCGGCTGGTGGAGGGAGAGACACAGGGGCAGGTACGGTGGCCACCTCATCTGACGAAGTCCTTACTGCACAGACCAAGACCCCCAAGATGGGGCCGTTGAAGGAGAAGTCACCTGGTGCGTTATTCTATACTTTAGCTACATAACTGTTTAATGTTTGAGCCATTTGCTGCTATAATATGTCTGTGTTAGAGTCCTGTTGCAGTTTTTTGTTTGTTATATAAAAACTTCCTGGTCATAACATTTGTTATCTACATGCTGACTGTAAGTGAAGAGTTGGTTTGTCTGTGTTTTCAGGCGTGAAGGCCGTTGCTGTGTTGGAGACAGGGCAACCTGCTGTGGAGGGGTCAGCGGTCGATGAGAAGGGTCATGGGAGGAACATGACCTCTGAGCAAAAGCTGGGTCTCAGACAGGCTGAAGATCGCCTCTACAGAGACTACATACACAGACTGGTCAAGGTGAGGCGAGAACATAAGTTACTTCAGTTTATCAGTTGTCTGTATTTACAGTGCCTTCAGAAAGTATTAACACCCCTTAATTTTTTCCACATTTTGTTACAAATTGGGATTAAAATGGATTTAATTGTCTTTTTTTTGTCAATGATGTGCACAAAATACTCATGTCAAAGTGGAAGAAAAAATGTAACATGTTTTAAAGATGAGTAAATGCTAATAATCCGTGATTAGATAAGTATTGAACCCCCTAAGTCAATAGATGTTGGAATCACCTTTGGCAGCGATTACAGCTGTGAGTCTTTCTGGGTAAGTCTCTAAGAGCTTCACACACCTGGATTGTTTAAACACTTCAAGCTCTGTTGAGTTGGTTGTTGATCATTGCTAGAAAGCCATTTTAGCCTTGCCATAGATTTTCAAGCAGATGTAAATGAGAACTTGTTCTCAACTAGCCTACCTGGTTAAATAAAGGTAAAATAAAAATTTCAAAACTGTAACTAGGCCACTCAGGAACATTCACTGTCATCTTTTTGTAAGCTAAGCAACTCCAATATATTTGACCTTGAGTTTTCAGTTATTATCCTGCTGAAATGTGAATTTGTCCGCTAGTGTCTGTTGGAAAGTGGACTGACCCATGTTTTCCTCTAGGATTTTTCCTGTGCTTAGCTCTTCTATTTATTTTTATCCTAAAAAAAACTCCCTAGTCCATGCAGGTGACAAGCATATCCATAACGTGATGCAGCCACCACCATGCTTGAAAATATGAAGACTGGTACTCGGTGATGTGTTGGGTTTTCCCCATACATAATGCTTTGTATTTAGGACAAAAAGTTTGCAGTGTAACTTTAGTGCCATATTGCAAACAGGATGCATGCTTCGGAATATTTTTCTCATTCTTTTCATACTTATTGAGTCAATACATTTCAGCTTTGAGTTTATTAATTTGTAAACAGTTATTTGAAGAAATCCACTTTGATTATTGTGGGATATTGTGTATAGATCAGTGGCACAAAATCTCAATTAAATCCATTTTAAATTCTGATTATAACGCAACAAAATGTGGAAAAAGTCAAGGTGTGAATACTTCCTGAAGCCACTGTGTTGTCTGTAACAGTTGACTGGAATTTGTGGACACAACTTTACATTTTAAGGCAACTTCTTAGGTCAGATGTCTTATCAACTTGTTGTTTGTTGCTGAGAACCCTCCACCAGGAATAACAATGTTAATAGTCAACAGTTCAACACATCGCTGACGGGTTTAAAAAAATAATAATAATTTGCATGTGTACAGTGAGGGGCACTATCAGTGACTGGTCTCTCACATATATAATTGGTTTCACTGCTTTCTGTCTCTACAGCCGTCTCCAGAGTACCCTAACTTCCAGTACCTATGCAAGCTATGTTCAATACACATAGAGAACATACAGGGGGCACACAAACACATCAAGGAAAAGAGACACAAGAAGAGCATCATGGTGAGAGAAAAAGTTAGCAACTTTTATTTATTTTGTCATAATTGTCATGTTCTCCAACAACTGATGTGTACTGTAACTTGAAAGAAAATCCTAGGTTGTTATTTCCACCTTTGTTATTTCAGAAGTGGAAATGGTTAATTGAGGTGGAGCTTATTGGTGTATCTGTATACATTCTTACTATTTTGCTGTTTCCTAAGGCTACGTCGGCCATTTTGTATCTCCCCCAAATCCCAAATTCTGTCCACATTCTCTCCAATCGATTAGACGGTGGCATTAGAGGGGATTTGGATTCACCCTGCCTTTGTCCCTCTCACCTGTGTTGTGTTTAGGAGAAGCAGGAGGAGAACGAGCTGCGTGCGCTGCCTGCCCCCTCCCCAGCCCAGATCAGAGCCGTGGACGCAGCCGTCCTTCAGGTCACCCAACAACATGGTATCTCTGACCAGGACTTCCTGATGCGAAAGGAAGTGGTCACCAGGATGGAGCTCATCATCCAGCAGCACCTCTCAGGTAACCAAGTATTTCTATCCTCCCGTCTCCTTCCTGTCATCTAGACTGTTCATATGCCATGTCTAGATGGTTGAAAGTAGCTCATTGTAAGTATCGGCTTACAGGAGTGGCAAAGGTTCCCAGGGTGGCAATAAACAAATAAAATGCAATAGTAGGGAAATGGTATGAATGACATCCTGTTGAATGTATGGCATGAATAGAATACTGTTTAATGTATGGTATGAATAAATCCCTGGTTAATGTATGGTATCAATAGATCCCTGGTTAATGAATGGCTTTTGTTGCCGTTATTTTTCTTTTCAGTTTGCGCCCTCCGCCTCTACGGCTCCTGTCTCACCCGATTTGCCTTCAAGACAAGTGACATCAACATTGACGTCACCTACCCCTCCACTGTAAGTCTTGTCTGTTTCTTAACTTCTTATGGGCAGGTGGGACGGTAGCGTTCCACCTGGCCAACATCTGGTGAAATTGCAGAGCGCAAAATTAAAATTACAGAAATATAAATATTTAACATTCATGAAAATACAAGTGTTTTACATCAAAATAAAGCTTAATTTCTTGTTAATCCAGCCACTGTCATATTTCAAAAAGGCTTTACTGCAAAAGCACACCATGCGATTATCTGAGGACAGCTCCCCGCATACAAAAGCATGAAAAACATTTTTCAACCAGGCAGGTGCGCCACGAAAGTCAGAAATAGCAATATAATAAATACCTTACCTTTTTAAGTTTTTCTTCTGTTGGCACTCCAAAAGGTCCCAGCTACATCACAAATGGTCATTTTGTTCGATTAAGTCATTCTTTATATCCATAAAAACTCAGTTTAGCTGGCGTGCTTCATTCAATAATCCACCGGTTTCCCTCCTTCAAAATCAATCCCAAACGTTACCAATAAATTTATCCAAACAAGTCAAACAATGTTTATAATCAAACCTCAGGTAACCTAATACGTAAATAAATGATACAATTTAAGACGGAGAATAGTATATTCATTACCGGAAATAAATAACAAAGAACGCGCTTTCATCCACGCGCATGGAAACACTACAGCCAAAATGGGAGCCACTTAGAAAAACCACAACTTCTAGCTCATTTTTCAAAAAGCCAGCCTGAAACTCTTTCTAAAGACTGTTGACATCTGGTGGAAGCCCTAGGAACTGCAATCTGGGAGGATTTCGCCTCATAATAAACATGACAGCAATTGAAAACAGTGGTAGGCTGAAATGTTTTTTTGGGGGGGGATGGTTTGTCCTCTGGGTTTTGCCTGCCATATCATATTATACTCAGACATTATTTTAACAGTTTTAGAAACTTTAGAGTTTTCTATCCAAATCTACCAATTATATGTATGTCCTAGCTTCTGGGCCTGAGTAACAGGCAGTTAACTTTGGGCACGCTTTTCATCCAGACGTGAAAATACTGCCCCCTACCCAAGAGGTTAACAACTCACTAATGCAAATTATAATTACGCAATTGCCAGTTTATTTGCTACACCACCCTGTTCACGAAAATGGTTTGCTCCTACAGACAGTAAGTCACGTGGCCTTGGCTTGCTATATAAAGCAGGCAGACAGGCATCCAGTTACTGTTCGATTGAACATTAGTGGACAAAACAAGTGACCTTTGAGTGTGGTATGATCATCTGTGCCAGGCGTGCCGGTTCCAGTGTCTCAAACGTCCTCCTGGACTTTTCACGCATGACAGTGTCTAGGGTTTACCGAGAATGGTGCGACAAACAAGAAACATCTTGTCAGTAGCAGTCTTGTGGGTGAAAACAGCTTGTTGATGAGAGGTCAAAGGCGAGTCATGCAAGGTAACAGTCGGGCCACAAATGGCGCAGAACGGCATCTCGGAATGCACAACTCGTCGGTCCTGGTCAGGGATGGGCTATTGCAGCAGACGACCACACCGGGTTCCACTCCTATCAGCTAAAAACAAGAAGAAGCGGCTCCGGGGGGCATGCAATCACCAACACTGGACAATTGAGGAGTGGAGAAACAGTGCCTTGTCCGACGAATCCCGGTTCCTGAGTCAGGATTGTCGAAATCAGCATGAGACCATGACCCCATCCTGCCTGGTGTCAACGGTACAGGCTGGTGGTGGTGCTGTAATGGTGTGTGGAATGTTTTTTCCTGACACACGTTAGGTCCCTTGATACCAATTGAGCAATGATTCAATGGCCCGTAGAATTCAGGCTGTTCTGGAAGCAAAGGTGTGTCCGACCCAGTACTTGGCCACTGAGTGTAAATTGGCCACTGAGTGTAAATGCGAAGTGTGCAGGTGTTAAATGCAATGTGGGTGCAAGTCAAATGATTTTAAGATCAGTGGTAATCAACATAGGAAACAGGAAGGAGGTTATTCAAGACTATTGGGACACAGCCTTGATTTGCATTATTGCCTTATTGTCAGTCTGTATCGGATGATCTCTGATCTCTTTCACCTTGATTGTCTTCGATATGAATTAACTGATTGGGTATATTTATCAGTTGGAGGGATCCAAGAACCAGTGAATGATTGGACTCCTAGACAGGACACTAAAACAGGACTCAAATGAACTGTGGACTGAATATGATTTGCCTCCACTCCTGTTAGGTCTTTGGGTTCTAGGCTGGGGCCACAGTTAAAGCACTTTGACTGCTGCTGATGATGCATAAACTGCTTTATGAAGACATGTGATTGAATTTAATGTGATAAATGTTGATGCCTTGACTCTTAATAATAAATGTCATGTTTTTGTCTCTCTAGATGACTCAACCAGATGTGCTGATACAAGTATTGGAAATCGTGAAGAACAGTGGTGTGCTAAACACACACACACACACACACACGCACACACACACGCAGTGTTGAGAGAGACTGTAAATTCAGCATAAGAAGCTATATTGAGTTATTTGTTAGCTTGGAGAGCTCATATTAACCACCTCGAATGACGGTTATGAGAAAATAAAATTAATAGAAATCCGAACTAATGCACAGTAGTTTTAATACAAACACCTTTGGTAAATTAGATTGTTTAATCCTTTTCAGGTGTTAAGCTATGTAAATTAGGTAGCCAGCCAGGAGATAATTGTGTTGGGTTTGGGAGCAGTCAAAGAATGTTGGCTTTTCTTTTTCCAGCTCAATATTCTGAGGTTGAGTCTGACTTTCACGCCAAAGTTCCGGTAGTGTTTTGCAGAGATGTCAACAGGTCAGTGGAAGGTTAATTCTACTGTTTTCTATGAGCTCTACTGTTATCCATTTACAACCTACTTTTGTGAAATATCCTCTGAGTTAGTTGTTCCTGGGTGCATTTTTAATTCCTGGGTACAGCGTAGCAAAACATTTCGCAACAAAATAAAAATGAGAGTTCCTTATTGGACAAGTTCAGGTAACCCATCTCTGCTTCAGTCCGTTTTCTTCCGTTTGGTGTCTAATGAATACAACCCTGATCAGTGTTTTGTATCTCCACAGTGGGTTGATGTGCAAGGTGAGTGCAGGTAATGATGTGGCCTGCCTCACCACAAACCACCTGGCTGCCCTAGCTAGACTGGAACCCAGACTGGTGCCTCTGGTCCTGGCCTTCCGCCTCTGGGCTAAGGTAAGGCTGGTCTAGGGAAAATAGTATTTTATGGATACCAGCATATGATATAAATAGCATCTGTCTAGTTGACACTAGTGCTTTTAGTGGAAATAGCAAATGTAACTAAATGTATTGGCATTTGGCATTGATGACTGAACTAGCATTTATGTGTAGAGTGGATTTCATTGTAAATTATTTGGTTGCTTTACCTAACTTAGCATATTGTCGCTTTAGTGGTTTTGATGACAACGACAGCCCCTGACCAGAGAGAATGTGTTCTTAATGACTTACCTGATTTAAATAAAGACTATCGTTTGTGTGCTTGTTTGTCCCTCTAGTTGTGCCACATTGACTGCCAGGCAGAAGGGGGAATCCCGTCCTACTCCTTCTCCCTCATGGTCATCTTCTTCCTCCAACAACGCAGAGAGCCCATCCTTCCTGTCTACTTCGGCTACTGGGTAGGTGACACCACACAAAGGTCGATATTTTATTAAAATAGTCACCACTATTGCTGCACACATTTGAACTGATTCATTTTCTTTCAGGTCATATTTTTTTTGCTTTTGTATAAGATGTTTTTACTGTGCTTGTTTTTGTTAATGCTGTTTATAACTTTGTGGTTGATTTCAGATCGAAGGTTTTGATGTCAAGGCTGTGGATGAGTACCATCTGACAGGGATAGAGATGGATATATTTGTGGGGTGGGAGCACCGGCCCCCCAGTACAGAGGGACGGGGGGACGGCAGGGGGGAAGGAGGGAAGGTCAAGCCTGAGCAGAAGAAACCAGCTCTGAAGAACCAGCATACAGAGGGAATGGTGAGTACTCTCGACAAGGCTTTCATTTTCTTTTTCAAATAAAGTTTTTTCATTCAAGAAATGATATGACTGCACATTGTAATATGTTTCTGTTCTGCAGTGCTAAAAGCAGAGTTCTTCAAAGGACTGAGTGTATCCCCTTTTTTCAGGAGGGCTACAAAGCATTGTATGACTGTGTTAGCTAGACTGATTACTCACCATATTTCTTACACCAGTCCATTTCCTTTTTTATCAATGCCACCTATGGCGTTGAGTGCCTCTGTTTTTCTTTGTGGTTACTGTCCATGTAGTCTTAGGCTTAGTTCATATGTCCCATCTCACTCTGTTCTCGCTCTGCTCCCTCTCAGACGCGCCTGGCCCTGGACCTGGGTAAGGGGGTGTCCCTGGGCCAGCTGTGGCTGGAGCTGCTTCGGTTCTACACTCTGGAGTTCGCCCTGGAGGAACGCATCATCAGCATCCGCCTCAAAGAGCTCCTCTCCAGAGAGATGAAGAACTGGCCCCGACGAAGGCTGGCCATCGAGGGTAAGACTGAGGGAGAGAGACCACTAAACAGACAGGCTGGCCATCGAGCGAGAGACTACTGAACAGACAGGCTGGTGAGGGAGACGGACCACTGAACAGACAGGCTGGAGAGGGAGACGGACCACTGAACAGACAGGCTGGAGAGGGAGACGGACCACTGAACAGACAGGCTGGGGAGGGAGAGGGTGACGGACCACTGAACAGACAGGCTGGGGAGGGAGAGGGAGACGGACCACTGAACAGACAGGCTGGGGAGGGAGAGGGTGACGGACCACTGAACAGACAGGCTGGGGAGGGAGAGGGAGACGGACCACTGAACAGACAGGCTGGGGAGGGAGAGGGAGACGGACCACTGAACAGACAGGCTGGGGAGGGAGAGGGAGACGGACCACTGAACAGACAGGCTGGGGAGGGAGAGGGAGACGGACCACTGAACAGACAGGCTGGGGAGGGAGAGGGAGACGGACCAAAGAACAGACAGGCTGGGGAGGGAGAGGGAGACGGACCACTGAACAGACAGGCTGGGGAGGGAGAGGGTGACGGACCACTGAACAGGCAGGCTGGCCATCGAGGGAGAGACTACTGAACAGACAGGCTGGAGAGGGAGACGGACCACTGAACAGACAGGCTGGGGAGGGAGAGGGAGACGGACCACTGAACAGACAGCCTGGGGAGGGAGAGGGAGACGGACCACTGAACAGACAGGCTGGGGAGGGAGAGGGTGACGGACCACTGAACAGACAGGCTGGGGAGGGAGGGACCACTGAACAGACAGGCTGGGGAGGGAGACGGACCACTGAACAGACAGGCTGGGGAGGGAGAGGGTGACGGACCACTGAACAGACAGGCTGGGAAGGGAGAGGGAGACGGACCACTGAACAGACAGGCTGGGGAGGGAGATGGAGACGGACCACTGAACAGACAGGCTGGGGAGGGAGATGGAGACGGACCACTGAACAGACAGGCTGGGGAGGGAGAGAGAGACGGACCACTGAACAGACAGGCTGGAGAGAGAGACGGACCACTGAACAGACAGGCTGGGGAGGGAGAGAGAGACGGACCACTGAACAGACAGGCTGGGGAGGGAGAGGGAGACGGACCACTGAACAGACAGGCTGGGGAGGGAGAGAGAGACGGACCACTGAACAGACAGGCTGGGGAGGGAGAGGGTGACGGACCACTGAACAGACAGGCTGGGGAGGGAGAGGGTGACGGACCACTGAACAGACAGGCTGGGGAGGGAGAGGGAGACGGACCACTGAACAGACAGGCTGGGGAGGGAGAGGGAGACGGACCACTGAACAGACAGGCTGGGGAGGGAGAGGGAGACGGACCACTGAACAGACAGGCTGGGGAGGGAGAGGGTGACGGACCACTGAACAGACAGGCTGGAGAGGGTGACGGACCACTGAACAGACAGGCTGGGGAGGGAGAGGGAGACGGACCACTGAACAGACAGGCTGGAGAGGGAGAGGGAGACGGACCACTGAACAGACAGGCTGGGGAGGGAGACGGACCACTGAACAGACAGACAGGCTGGAGAGGGAGACGGACTACTGAACAGACAGGCTGGGGAGGGAGAGGGTGACGGACCACTGAACAGACAGACAGGCTGGGGAGGGAGAGGGAGACGGACTACTGAACAGACAGGCTGGGGAGGGAGAGGGAGACGGACCACTAAACAGACAGGCTGGGGACGGAGAGGGAGACGGACCACTGAACAGACAGGCTGGGGAGGGAGAGGGTGACGGGCCACTGAACAGACAGGCGGGCCATCAAGGGTGAGGGAGAGAGACCACTGAACAGACAGGCTGGAGAGGGAGATGGACCACTGAACAGACAGGCTGGGGAGGGAGAGGGTGACGGACCACTGAACAGACAGGCGGGCCATCAAGGGTGATTGAGAGAGACCACTGAACAGGATATTCAGAGTTGAAACATACAGAATGTTGCAGATAGAAATGTAATGAATAGAGCTGACATGATCAATCAATTATGGCATAATGGGTGGACCGGCAACCATTGTGAGTGTACCCATAGGAGCAAAGCAGGAAGTGTACCTATCAATTTGTGCTGGGATTTGTTGATTCAACTCAAATGTCATTACAAACAACACATACAATTGCATGAACCACATCAGTTAACATCATTTCAATGAACTTTCTACTTTACTATGGAAATTATTGCATCACAATACTAGACAGCCATTGCGAGTGTACCCATGAGTTTACCTGTTAAATTGCCTAGGTATGAATAGCTTAAAGTAATGTGGTGGAGTCAGAATCAACGTTTTTTTTCATGGCTAGTTATTTTAGTCAGTTTCTACACACCACTGCTCTACCACCTTTAAACTTATCCTCCTCTATTTCTTCTCAGATCCGTTTGCCCTGAAGAGGAATGTTGCCCGCAGCCTGAACAGTCAGATGGTCTTTGAGTACGTCCAGGAGCGCTTTCGCACTGCCTACAAATACTTTGCCTGCCCGCAGAGCAAGGACAGGGACACAGGAGGGCGCCAGAGAGGCAAGAAGACATGCAAACATGGCGACATGAAACCGGAGGAAGGAGAAGAGGTGGCTGAGAAGAGTGGAGGTGGAGTGCGCAATGGGAAGCAAGGGAACAGTCTGAGCTCTGAGACAGGACAGAAGGAGGATGATGAGGTTGAAAGTGATGAAGAGGATGGAGCAGAGCGGGCATTAAACGCTGGCCTTATGGACTTGGTCCTCGGTGAGGGGGACAGTTCTACAGATGGGACTGGAGCTGAGCCTTCCGCTACCCTGGAGTATTCTTCCGCCTCCCCCTCGCCCCAGAACGGCCTGCTGGACAGTGATGAAGAGGGGGAAGAGGAAGTTAAGCCTGTGTTTAAGATGCAGGGACATATTGCACCAGAGGACCTGCATTATATATTTGACAGGATGATCTTCACAGGAGGAAAGGTACCTGTACAAAATGCTTTTTTGATTGTTTTGAATTGGATAATGAAAATTCTAGACTTGCTTTGACAGAAGTTTAGTGTAAATTCCAGAATTAAGTTCACAGGCTTTGCTTAATTATCTTTATTTATCTTCTCTGCAGCCTCCTACAGTCGTGTGCAGCATCTGCAAGAGAGATGGCCATCTGAAGGACGATTGTCCTGAGGACTTCAAGAAGATCGAGCTCAAACCGCTGCCTCCCATGACCGATCGCTTCAGAGACATCCTGGATGGCCTTTGTAGACTCTGCTACCGTAAGTCATTTGCTGCTTAACATCATTCTGCTGTCTTGGAAGGAGTTTGTTTGAGTGATTATGTCCAGATTTTGTCAAAGCAGATCTTCTATATTATGGAGCTAAGACATGTCTTGAACACTACACTGGTAAAACCTGTATATATAGACTTCACATGCACAAATAGGAATACTCAAACACGTTAAATATACTTGTTCTGATTGTTTGTAGATGAGCTGTCCCCCTCTCTTGGAGAGCAGCAGAAGAGAGAGCAGGTCATGGGTAGTCTGGAGAGGTTTATACGAAAGGAATACAATGGTACGTGCACAACTGAATTGCATATGTAACAGCAGTTCACAAGAATATGGAACTTACTATTCTGTGTAGTACCACCTCGGTATTATAAAACATCTATGATATCATCACACAGACGAGGCCCAGCTGTGTTTGTTTGGCTCCTCCAAGAACGGCTTTGGTTTCCGTGACAGTGACCTGGACATCTGCATGACCTTGGAGGGCCACGACACCGGAGAGGTACGTGGGCTCACTGTGATTGGTGTCCATTTTGAATATTGAAACTCATTCCCGCAGGTCTTTGTCTCCCCAGTCATTCTGAGATGTATATCTGTCTATCCCTCTACTCAACAGAAGTTGAACTGCAAAGAGATCATCGAAGACCTAGCCAAGGTGCTAAAGAAACACGCAGGTAAAAGAGGTTCTTTCATAGCACATTACATTGACCCCTTTCAGGATGCGTGGTTTGACTACTTGTTATGAATGCAGACTGTCATATTTTGTGACTTGGTGATTGATGACCTGTGTTTTCCTCTGTCAGGTCTGAGGAACATCCTGCCTATTACGACAGCCAAAGTGCCTATTGTGAAGTTTGAACACAGACCGAGCGGACTGGAGGCAGACATCAGCCTCTACAATACGCTAGTGAGTAAATGGAGATCATTACTTAACGTTACAGATAGCCATAACAAGGACTGGTAAGGGACAGAGTACTATCATTGGGTAACATGTCATTTGTAAGCTAAGTTGCTGTGTAATCAGTGATTGTGTACTATCCATCTGTATGGATTCATTGGTGTCGCTCCTCTTTCAGGCTCAACACAACACCAGAATGCTGGCTACCTACGCGGCTCTAGACCCGCGTGTGCAGTTCCTGGGATACACCATGAAGGTGTTTGCAAAGCGCTGCGACATAGGTGACGCGTCCAGAGGAAGCCTGTCATCCTATGCATACATCCTCATGGTGCTCTACTTCCTGCAGCAGAGAAAGCCCCCCGTCATCCCTGTTCTCCAAGAGGTACTGTTCACTTACCCTCTGCTAACCCTTGTTACAGGTCCATCCTGTTATAGCCAGTCAGTGTGGATGTAGCTGACACCAACAGAACCCACTCAGTCTTTGTAAAAGCTTTAGGAAATAACCCAATGTCCACCTGTTCCTTAGATCTTTGACGGACATACTGTACCACAGAGGATGGTGGATGGTTGGAATGCCTTCTTCTGTGATGACCTCGAGGAACTGGTGAGTTAAGTCATCAACGCAACTGAATGTAGCAAATCCTACACATACCTGCCTCTCCTAAATGATGACCTTGAATACGTTTGTTGTTTTGCTTACTAGTCATTGTAGTCTAAAGCGTTCTATTAAAGAGTTCTGATAAAGCTCGCTCCCTTGTCCTCCCTCATAGCGTCGTCATCTGCCAGAGCTGCAGCAAAACCGTGAGTCTGTGGGGGAGCTGTGGCTGGGCCTGCTCAGGTTCTACACCGAGGAGTTTGACTTTAAGGAGCATGTCATTAGCATCCGCCAGAGGAAACGACTCACCACCTTCGAGAAGCAGTGGACCTCCAAGTGCATCGCTATTGAAGGTAGTGAAACGTTCCTTCTCACTCACATGGTTGTGATGATGAAAGGACCGATTGATCACTGGTTACTTTTTGTTTGTTCCTTAGATCCCTTTGACTTGAATCACAATCTTGGTGCTGGAGTTTCTCGCAAAAGTAAGTGAACTATGTTTCAGGAACTTCCAATAAATTCCCTAGTTTACCCGAAATCCTGGTTGGAGGTTGTCAGGAGATAATGAGCAGGAAATCCGGAATACGCCATCCAGGATTTCTGGAAAATGACAGAATTTATTAAGAGTAAGGTGGCAAAACTCTCAAGTTATCCTTATCAGGCCAAGTATGTATCATCTACCACAGTATTTCAGTGATTATGGTCTGTGCTCCCTGTAGTAGTTCAGTGATCATGGTCCCCAACACACCCCTTCTCTGTCTCTCCTTAGTGACTAACTTCATCATGAAGGCCTTTATCAACGGCAGGAAGCTGTTTGGTACTCCCTTCTACCCCCAGCCTGGCTTGGAGGCGGTACGGCACACACTAGATACAGGGCTGTATTCAGAGTGCTGATATAGGATCATTTTTGCCTTTTTTAAATGATGATGAACAAGAGGGGGACCTGATCCAAGATCCGCACTCTGAAACCCGTTGTAATTATGGGCATTGTCGCCCGGGCTGTACACTGTTGATGTCAAATTATTCCATTGTCTAACATTGTTTCTTCTGTGGTGCAGTACTACTTCTTTGACTCCAAGGTGCTAACGGACGGGGAGCTGGCACCTAATGACAGGTGCTGTCGGGTCTGTGGCAAGATCGGCCATTATATGAAGGACTGCCCCAAGAGACGCAGGTACACTGGGAGAGAACATCAGTGAGTTTCTTTTGGAACTAGCGTGTGTGTGTGTGTGACAGACCTGGGTTCAAATACTATTTGAAATAATTCCAGGTGGGAGGGCTTTGCACTTTTGAGACTTTTTGTTGCATTGGTTCTGTTGGAAGACGAGCTCAATCAAGCACAGATACAGTATTTGAAATGATTTATAATAGTATTTGAACCTATGTCAAGTGGTGGCTGCATGTTTGAGTGAGCTAATCCTCTGCTTCTGTGTGCGTGTCTGTCTGAACAGGGGGATGAGGAAGAAGGAGAACGAGAAAGAGGAGGATGTGAAGGAGGGAGACGATCATGAGCTGCGGGAGCGTCGCTGTTTCCAGTGTGGTGACATGGGTCACGTACGGAGGGACTGCCAAGAGTACCGTCATCTTAGACAGAGAGCCGCAGTGGGACTAGGTACACACACACACACCTGATCGAGGGTGTATCCACTGGAAGAAATTTGTCCAATAGAAACTCCTGTTTTCGTTGCCAAACCGTTTTCTGTTTGGAGTAAACTGTTTCCGTTGCAAAGGGTTTTGCAACTGTTTGCTATTGTCTTGGTCTAATAATTACACCTCTGGGGTGAATTCATTACGTAAACGGTCTACCATTTGAGAAGCAAACAGAGCAAAACAAGAGTTTCATTTGGACAAATTCAGGTAGGAATGTAACGATTCACCGATACGCATCGGTCCCCAATTCAAATGTTTAAGATACAAGTGTATCAGTCTGCGGACCCTAAACCGATCCAATTGTAGCATGCATCAGTCAGAGGTCATTTAGGTTGTCATCTGTGCGCTGATTTACTCGAATAAAAGTAAGCTACTGGAGAGACAACTGGCTGTTGGCCTCCCTGCTGAACAGGGCTTAAAATGGAGTTTATTTTGATTGTTCAGGTTCACCATCAGCAATATTTTTGATAGTTTTGCTTCGAACAATCAGTGTAAAGTTAATTATTTCATAACGAGGACGGCAATCACTTTTTAAAAATATATATTTTTTACCCCGTTTGCTCCCCAATTCCGTGGTCTCCAATTAGTAGTTAGTCTTGTCTCATCGCTGCAACTCCCATATGGACTCAGGAGAGGCGAAGGTCGAGAGCCGTACGTCCTCCGAAACCTAACCAAGCCCCACTGCTTCTTGACACAATGCCCACTTAACCGGGAAGCCAGCCACACCAATGTGTCGGAGGAAACACCGTACACCTGGCGACCGTGTCAGTGTGCATGCGCTCGGCCTGCTACAGGAGTCGCTAGTGCGCGATGGGA